>NW_026936505.1:0-70451 GCF_032062105.1 Saccostrea cuccullata
CGAAATGCCCCTACAAAGATCATGCGCGGATCTAGAGGGGGGAGGGTCCGAATCCCCAACCCCAACCCCCTGGAATTTGCAAAGAAAAAAATTGCAATATAACAATCTATAAGTAAAATGACTCGACTGAATTAATTAACTTTCTATGTATTGTAATCAAATGCCATTATTACGTGATTAAAATCAAGTCACAAATGTTATTCGATTTTTGAAACGAACTTCATAAGGAACAATTTGTTTAATGTCCTATTACGAGTCATTGACGTCACGATCTTGTCATAATGCTAAAGCACCGTTATTAGTCATCTACCGGTGAAACCGGAGGGAACTATAGGTTTCCTCTGCGTCTGCCCGTCCGTCAATCTCTCTTCCGTCCTTCTTTCCGTCTGTCCGTCTGTCTGTCCCCGTCTGTCTGTCAGTCTGTCCTACTTGGTTTTCCGCACTTTTTTTCTTAATGCTTGTAGACATTGAGCTGAAATTTGGTATGTGAGTGTATCTTGATCGTTACAGATCAAGTTTGAGTGCCGTTCTGCTTCATTGATTTTTGACAGAAATGTGGCATTTAAAATTTTTTTAATAATGGTTTAAGATCGGTTTCTTGCTGCGCTAAATCTCGACCGTAAACTTTGAAAAGACGTTGTAAAAATAAGTTGAATTTTCGTCTTTATGTGGATTATTTTATCAAAATAAAATGCATTGACAACCTCAAAACCAAGCAGTTTTACGTTAGTCATAACTTTTGCATATCATAAAATGAGAAAAAGGGGAATCCGGTAGGGGACATGTATTTCTTAAGCAATACTCTCAGAATGTTTGTTACATCTGTAACTAAGTCATCGGCTTAAGTATACGGTGTAGCTCTGCTTCAGACTCAGTGTGACAGACTGTTTCTCAAATTCGATTCCAAGTGAATATTAATAGAATAATTCTCTCAAAATAATATGATTATCATTCCCTTCTATGCTTAACACTTGTTGGCAGTTTAATCATAGATGCAAAAGATATCATCAATGGTGAAAGGGATTTTTGATCTTTTGCAAGACCCTTTGCTGAAAGCAGCAGCAAAAGGCTGACAAGCCTTGGAGTTCGATGTATCTTTGAGATATATGTTTGAAGAAAGACTACACCTATGATCTGAGTTAAATGAAGTTCGATATATTGCCCAGAGATGGTAATATGAACAAAATTGCCGAGGCGATTTACCCAGCAGATGGCCCAGAAAACATTTGTACGATGATTTCTACGGGGATGGCAATTGCTTCTATAGGGCCCTCACTAAAGCCATTTTTGGTCATGAAGAGAGACGCAACGTACTTCCTGTCATGACCGTATTAGAACTTGTAAACAATTCTATAAAATATGCGTCACAGGCAACTTACGACAAGATGTGTTCTTATCCCCACAATATGTTGTGGAGACGTAATATCGGACAGATCACTTGTACCGAGGAATTTTCTCTAGTCGATTCAGAAGCAAACTCTAAGTTCAATCAAATCAGGGGAATATTGTTCTTTGATTCATTTTTTCGCAGTGGCAAATGCCCTGAATAATCCAATATATAGCATCTACCCAACAATACAAAATGTCGCTGTAAACAGACATTATCTTCATCAAGAAATAAGGCCATTTTTAGATGAAAAAAAAAATCGCCAAGACACCCCCATCTACATAATGTGGTCACACACTGAAAATACAATCCAATAAATTGGTTTACCAAATAATTTTGTTGTTTGTTTCCCAGTTTCACCTACTGATGTTCAATCCAATGAAATGAAGGAGAAAGTCCCTAAAAAGTCAAAACTTTGTATTGACTTAGATGATACCCCGGAGGCCACCTTTGACACACAAAATGAAAAGAAGCAGATGATAAATTTGATGACAATGAATTTATTCAGACAACAGAACATGATAAAGGTAGAACGTCTCTTGGCGATTCAGGTTTTTTCTGATCTTGGTAAAATTGTCACAGGTGCAATAAAGTTGAACACAATGTCCTTAGCAGAAAAGATAAGTTATCTTCAGGATCGACCCTTGCCAGACGATGTCAGTTAAAAACAGGTCGTGCTCAAACAACGAATACAGGTGAACTCAAAAAGACTTAAACATTCAATCTTCTTTGATGAATCAGTTTCCATGGTTGACCTTCAGCAAACTGTTAAATGGCGGTCTGTGTAAGTTTTGTGTCATGATCCCTCGGTCAGATGTCCAACATCAAAATACATTTGTTACACAACCTTTTACTGCGTATAAGAGAGCCCTTTGTAAAACATCTTAAAAAACACCTTTTAAAGTATAAAAATTCAGAATATCACAAGAATGCCAAATTTGTTTATCAAACAACCAAGATAACATCCCAAGTGCAATCTACGTCTCTTCCGTATAAACCCAATCAGCAGAATTAGGCACAGTATCAGCACAACATTAAGTTGCTTGAGAAAATAGTAGATGCGGTCATTCTGAGTTAGAAACAAAACATTCCTCTGCAGGAACACAGAGATGATATAACAAGTGGCAAAGCATGGTGCACAGCTCTTATCTCATCTACAAACAGCAAAAAAGAATGCCTTATATACCAGCAAAACCATTCAGAATGAGGTTATCCAACTCATAGGAAATCACATCACAGGTAAACTTTTGAAGAGTTTACAAGGGAGGGGTTTTGTTCCTTCAAAGCCGATAAGGCAACTGATAAATAAGCTAACAAAGAAGTTTTAGTCTTGTGTCTCAGATTTCTAGGTACTAGAGAAAACCCTGCCACCATTAAGAAGGAATTCCTTGACTTTGCAATTAAAGGCAGAACTATCGGGGAATCAATTGCTGATAAACTCATCGTAATCCTCCGCTCGCTAGCAATTCCGATTGAGAACATATGAGGGCAAGGATACGATGGTGCAGGAGCAATTGCATCGAAAAAACGGGGGTGTCGGGGACGAATGAAGTCTCTAAACCAATTAGCTTTGTATACACTCTGTCGGAGTCATGTATTGAATCTGAGCGTTGCTTCAGCCTGCAAATTACCCCTCGTGAGAAACATGATAGATGTCCTTAATTTAGTGTTTATTTTCTTTGACAGTTCCCAAAAAGAAAAGGGTTTCTAAGAAATATTATATAAATGATGGGTCGGTAGATTTTTCCGGAAAGAAACTAGTTGGACTCTGTAGTACTAGGTGGATTGAACGTCACACCGGTATCTGCTTTGATGTGTTCTACACTATGTACAAGTTCGTCATCAGATTATCAGCACATTGCAGCACATTTTCAATCAAAACCTTGATGAAAGTACCAGTGAAGACTGGTCTTGGGATAAAGTGACAGCACAGGGACTTTTGGCTTCGTTGAAAGGCTTTTCTGGGTTGATAACATTTGTGTTTATAATGTATCTAGGATATACCTTTGACTCTCAAACTTCGGAAAAGAGATTAGTTTTCACTGCAAGTAAGATAATCGAGGAAACCTTGATAGGATCAAAGAAATTCGTACAGCGGTAGATACCGACTTTGAGTCTTGCTTTGAAGACGTCAAACAAACTTCAAATGTCCTTGATATAGTGATTAAAATTTCAAGGGTTTGCCCTAAGCAGCAACACAGGGAAAATGTCTCCACAACTAATTCCAAAGATTATCATGTATCGAGGCCATTCCATTTCTGGACTTTTTCCTCAGTGAATTAAATTCGAGGTTTCAGAAAGAAGATCGAATGGCATATTCAATATATTTTTTTTGTGGCCTGTCAATATGACAAATTTTTCACAAGCGGAATTGTCCAAACTTGCAGATTAACTAGACTGAAACTGATGCATCTTCACCATTCATTAGAAATTAACCAAAAGGAAATTATGCAGTCATTTATCAGGTAAAGGAAACGAAGATTATTTCAGTACTAGTCAAGTCTTTTTAGCCAAATGACGCTTTCTATATCATAAAACATCAATACAAAACAAAACAAAAAATTCCCGAGCGTCACTGATAGAGTGGTCATATATGGCGTTTCGTTTTAGAGTTAAAAAATAAAAGGGTGAATATTAAGTAACAGGTTCGGTTTTCTGAAAAGGTTCGACCCCCCCCCCCCCCGCCTCCCTGGAAAAAATTCTGGATTCGAGTCTGAAGATGACGACAACGTAAAGACCTTAGTTACACGAGCAACAGTTCTTCCCCTTGTTCCCCATGATTGTATTGAAGACGTATGGTTCAGAGCCCTTAGGCTAGAAGACAGAGATGAAGCTGACCTCACTATTTTCACATAAGCTATAGAATCCTTCACAGATTATGTGGCAGAACAGCGGGTTAATGGTGACAGACTTCTATGGAATTATTTCAGAATGGAGGGACTACGGACCAACAACAGCCTTGAAGGATAACATGGAAAACTCAATAGAATGGCACAGCACGCTTATCCCAACATCGTCATCATGGTGAAGATGTTCAAAGACATTTAGAATGCGAAAGAGATCCAAAGATTCAGAGGGAAGCCAGTGGAGGCATTAGACCTCCAGCGAAAAAGTATGCTACTATAAAGAGAAGATTGCAGTTACTGAAAGATAGGTATCAGTATGGCATCATTTATCTTATGACCTACACAGACTCTGCATCTGAACTTCTTCACATTGGAAAGTGATCTCTTAGTTGTGATGAAACATATGGAGATGGACGAAATAAATTGTAAATATTGTAAATATGTGTTACATAAAAGTAATTATTTAATTTATAATGAAATAATAAAATTAATATTTAATCATTTAATTTATAATGAAATAAAAAAAATGTAAAAATGAGTGCTGTTCAATACCACCTAAAGATAATTAAAATATATCAATATGTTTCGTGCTTATTTATTTATTTCTGAAATGTGTATAGTTGTGTACAATATATGTATTCATACTACTTCTTAAATAAAACATGAAGTAAAAATCCATTTTACTTTGTTTAAATTCTGGTAGATTATTTATACAAGTAAGTACACCTGTACCCCTCAGATGTCCCCTTAATTGGGTGTGATAATTCCTTGTTGATTTTGTCGAGTAGCTATTCCGGGAATAAACCAATTAAACACGTACGAGACGTATACATGTATATCTTCTATCTTAAATAGGTGCAACAACTTCAAATAAGCAGATGTGTTTTAAGAATTCACAGAATTATAATTCTTTAAAATTATTTATTTTTTGTTAATTATAAATATGCCTTCATTTCATTTTAAATTTACGCAACCACAATTTCAGATAACGGCGGATAACGGCACATATTACGCGACTTTTGCGATTAAGCGAACCAAACACGCTAAGACTCGTGTTTTAAGAGCAATTTTCAGATCCCTTTGTGTTTTGAATTAATCAACAAGTGATTTTAATGGATTTGAACCCCATAAATGGCTACTAATTCATTCATTCATTCATTATCGACTACTAATGAAGTTTGAGAGATTAAGTATTCAGTTTAAATATTACATTACATGCGTATTTAATAATCCCCAAATTTCCAAAGCCTTGAACAAGAGGTTTCTGTTTGAACATACCGGTGTGCATTGATCTGCCGCCCAACTAGCTGCAGAACTGTAGCTCTCCGAAAAAAATATACACATTGACAGACCGGAGAACTACAGTGCCACCCATTGAAAAAAAAGTGTATATTTATTGAGCACAAAATGTGCGCTCGGTTCTAGATTTATTCTACCAAAGTCTTACCTCAAATGCCAAAAAAGCTAGATTTAAAACAAAGTTCTTACTCCTCTAATAAGTACTCTCGTAGTTTAAATCAGTACAAAGCACCTTTGACCCAATTATCTTGCAAACCAAAATGGTAGTATAAATATGCGAAATTTTCGATGATCTGAATTTCAGGACTGGGAGGGCTATTAAAAACAATTATATGGAATGTTTTGTTGTGGAAACAGTGAAAGAATATGTAAGGAACACACGGTTGGTAATATTTTGAGATGACAGTTTTAAAATAATGGAGAAATAAATCTAGAAACAGCGCACATTTTTGAGCGCAATAAATATACAGTTTTTTTTACAATGGGTGGCACTGTAGCTCTCTGGTCAACAAAAATAGGAGAGCTACATTTCTGCAGCTACCACCCAACAACAACACTAATGGATTTCAGATGATAATTGTAGATGAATGTGTTTCAAAATTAAATTATTTCCTCTTCTTGAAGGTCACTTGACTTAAATATGCGTAACACACAGAAAAAGTTTTTGGTACATTTCTTTTAAATTGTCGTTTCTGACGAGACGCTAATGCCGTCCTGAGTCATTTTAGCATTGTTCTCGCAAAATTTATCTTTGAAAACACCAAATATGCAAAGGATAGAAACAACGGTAATTTTCCTTTTATATTTTTCATTGAAGGGCACTATATATTGTTATTTGACAAGTCAAAAGTCCGCGTGATTTTTCACCCGCGTATTAAACTTATATTGTGATCCCTTGAAATTGTGACCCCGTGGAAAAAAGTAAGTCTACAAACAATTTCACTTTGATTCCCATCCCCTGGGCTATTAATTGAACAATTTAAAATCTACACTGCGCTAGGATGATTCAATGTACATTTCAGCTTTTCTGGCCCATTGGTTCTCAAGAAATTTATTTTTTTCTTGATTACCTTCCTAAGAAAGTTGAATTGGCTTTATAATTAAAAAGTCTAAACTCCCTTTTACCAAAAGAATGCTGTGTATTTACTTTAATTGAAATTGCAGGGCCGTAACTACCATTGAGGCAACGGAGGCAATTGCCTCCTCTAGATTTTCATTTTTTTTTTTTTTGGAAATAAGAAACACAACACAAGCAGCTGGATCAAGATTGATCATTTATTTGTTTGATTATAGCCACCTGAGCAATTTTTCAGCTATCCAGTGAGTGTCACCATTACCTATGCTCGGCGTTCAGGTCCTTTGAGCAGAGAGGGATCTTTATCGTGCCACGGCTGTGGCACGGGGCTTCGGTTAACTTTATGCGGTCTCATCCGAAGGACCAGTCCCCATGTCCCATAGCGAAATTCGAACTACGGCGATCGATCATTTTAGAACTGCATTTAGTACAGTGAAAACTATTCAGAATGAATCGACGGGTACGATCTTCCCAGATACCCCTATTGACTTAAATAATTTTATCTTTTTCTTGGGAAAAGTCAGTTTCGTATTTATCATCGTTTATATTTACATTCAGAAGTTAAAATTCAATTGAAGCATCAGATGAGTATTGTGAGTTAACGTTCGTTGGTTGTTTTACGTCCCGCTCAAGAATTTTTCACTTATATGCCATAATGGAGACGTCTCCATTGCCGGTAAAGGCCTGCAAAATTTAGACCTATGCTCGGCGCTCAGGCCTTTGAGCAGAAAGGGATCTTTATCGTGACACACCTGCTGTGACACAGGACCTCGGTTTTTTCCGTCTCATCCGAGGGACTCCATCTTGCGTTCTCTGGTGATCAAAGCTAGACGATCACCGTTAAGCCTTCAGACAATATTGAAAATGGGAATTACGATTGAAATTTAAATTTGATCATATCTATCCAAAATAGTACATAAATAGGTAATATAATAAAGTGGTAAGCATTCTCAAAATCAAGGAAATGGTCCAAAAATGAGCCGTTTGAAGCAATTTTTTTGCGGGGGGCTTCGCCCCCAACACCCCCAGATCTCTGGGGCCTCAATCGGCGGCCCCCAAACCCCCGCCTCCTCTATCTTTTACCCCTAGTTACGGCCCTGAATTGACCTAGAAGTTTCAAATGTGAATAGTTTTCAGACGGACTGTCGAACGACTTTCTGAAGCTTTCAGCTCAGCTGAGCTAAAAATACAAGAGAATCCCAGTTTTACCTTTGGCTTAGGCCATTTAAAACATACCTTCAGTAGATGGCACCTTATTTCCTAGCACTGGCAGATGTTTTATAGGATAAAAAGCATTTGAGAAGCTTTGAAATGGATATGGTGGAAAGTCAGGTTGGTCCTGTGCTTGAGCTCCCATCATAAAGTCTGGTGGCATGACACCATATTGATTTTCTGCATACATTATACTGCTAGGATGTCCTGGTGATATGACAACATGATGAATTTTTGGATTCATGCTATCGTACGTCTGTCCTGGTCCCTATACAAAGTTAAAACATAATTAAAAAATTTCAAGAGGAAATTTCAAATGAATTTAAAAATACATGTGGTGACCATGACTGGTTTTACAGTATTAGTATTTCAGCTTGACTGTAAATAAATAATTTATTTTTGTTCTAAACTGATGTAATCAGGCAGTGTACTTTTATTTAAAGTCTCAACCCTTTTAATATTGGAAAATGAATTTGAAACCTTAGAAGGAAGAGTGCCGTTTGTAAATTTCAACACAAGGTGTCTACAAATAATTGGGATGTTAAATTCTTATGTTCCAATGTGTTGTGCTTAGAGAAATCGTTCATGTAAATATAAACCATTTTGATTTTAATCTTTAAATGAATATTAAAAAAATTATGACATGAATAAAAACAACGAGATAAACAGTCTTGACCATTCGGCCATGACTTTGATTCATTATTAAAATCTTTTCACTATGTAATATTCAATGTTCTACAAAAAATAGACAAGCTTTTGAAGTACATGGATCATTAATACAATATTTGATATGCGACCAAGTTATTAATAATAAGCTGTTTTTTCTAAAGTATTCCTCACCTATTTATCATATAAATTTATCATTTATCCCATATTCATTTTAGAAATAAAGTCTGCGTTTGCGTGAATGTTGCAGGGTAACCTCTGAGGTCGAGAAATGTTTGAAAAATAATAGTCGAGACTTTTATATTTCAAACATCCTTTTTGACCTCGGAGATTATCTGCAACATTTCACGAAAACTTTATTTCTATTCTACAAAGAGCTCTAAAATACGCTTTCGCTGCATTAAAAATAACCTTTTATTTATTATAAAATTGTATTTTTTTATGAATGAACAATTATAACAAAATCAGGTTTCTATTTTATCGCTTTATCACTAAAATCATGGGGTTAAAATATGGTGTAGGGACTAGGGAGGTCCGTGAAACAGCACCGTTATAAAAATAGCTATAAAAATCTAAACTTATCAGCTACTTTATGCAGTTTACACAGTGTTTCGACAGCGGAAGGCGACACATTGATAAGTCTAAATAAGTATGTATTTCATTTTAGAGGCAAAAATTTACTTCAACTGTACAGATTTAATAATATAATTATGTGTTTCTTATTTGATAATTTTTTTATGACGTTGGTGATGTGTTGAAGTTTCATAGAAGTCTGCAGATAACGAAATGCCAGAGATATCGCTTCGTTATAGTCAACCTTTTATCAAGTCAGTAAACACTTTATCTTTATACAATGCAATTTCAATACCCGTAGTTTCTTGATTATTTCTCTTTAAAGCATCTTTAATATATATTACATGCATGTGAAAATGATAAAAAATTCCATTTCAATTAGCAAACCATGCAACAAATTAATGGAAAAAACTAAAAAAAATATTGATGATGTCAACAAAATTTAATGTAAATTTTCAATTAATATGAAACGTTCTGTGTATGTGTGTTTTTTTTTAAATTCCGAGGATGACGTTAACACAGCTACGAACACGTTAAGTTCCTGGACAGTACCATTCTAAACTTTTCTTAAGTCGTTGTCATGAACATACAGGTGATGTTATGATAAAATCCACGAAAGATTAATATACATAACGCCTAACATTTGAAGTTTTTGACCAATTCTAAGAATAAATTTAAATTTTCGGATGCAGAAACAATATTCAGTATTCATTACGATGACTGAGATCCACAATACATATTGATCAAGTTTTGGCTGGTTTTAATTTTCAAACTGGTGATCATGGCTTTACACAGAGGCATGTGATCCACACCAAAACTTCTCAAAATGTATCAGTTGGATATCTAATATATAAATCTTTGTATTGATTACTGAATGTTACATCTGTTTTCCAAAGGATGATTGCACTTAACGCTATGTTTTGGCTATTTTTCTATCGCTTCCATTGCTTTTAAATCTTTTCCTATTTTTACTTTTATTGTATATATATTAACTACAGACGTCTCTCAATTAAACATCCAATTTAAATGTAAAAATTAACTGTAGACAGTGATACAATAATTAATTTCAGGTTTTTGTCCTCCGTTTTCCATACACTAGTACAGAGAATTTACTCTTATCCTTCTTCTTGATTGATTATTATGTATGTCACTGATTCTCAAATTATAGTCTCAATTCGCTTTAAATAATGTACCGTGTTTTATGTAATATAATATTTCTAATAAATTTTATTTTCTGCCAGTCATATGAACCCTTGTTGGTTGTTGATTAAAATACAATAATTGTTTGTTGTAACTTGAGTGATTGTCTTAGGAGCAAAAATCGCATTTTATAGCAGAAATCGATCTTTACGTTACTGTCGCTGATCATCGTGTATTTTTTATTTTAAACCAAACAGAAGTTTTAAATCATTTACATATTTTTTTCTTCGTAAGATTGTCCTACATTTTAGTTATATTCTCTGATTATCACACCCTTCACACATACGCATGTCACAAATTTTCAAAAACGTGAATATACATGTACTAATCAAATTTTGATGTCGCCGCAAAATTATTACTTTTCTATTCGGAAATTCAAAAGGACTTGAAGGATTGCTGAACTGACTCATTAGGATTAAGTTGTAACTTTTTAACATCATGAACACCTCTTTCATTGCATGGAATGGTAAAAAAGACACTGTTTATCTGTATTTATTAAAAATAACCCCCCCCCCCCAGTTTATAGAGAGTTAAAAAATAATTTTACATATAGAACAGTATGAGGCATATATCTTACTTAAAACATTGCCATTTAAAGTTTCCTGGAGGAGTCCGATAATAACACAATGGGAGTTCGGACATCCATTGTTTTCTACCCGTCTGATAAGTAGATAAAAGAAATGAGACAGTAAAACCATGGAGTGAGTGACCTCTTGTTTCATTTCATTTATTCAATGGTAGTCGTTTAGCTAAGCAGGACAGGTTCGGTGCTGAAGGATTTTTTTGTTATTTTGGAAATTTTTTTTTATTTATTATGTGCATAAATTGAAATTGATACAGACATAATTTTGGGTGATATTATAACCAACACCATGGAAAGTGAAAATGCGGATTTTTATCCTGAAGTTTTAGTTTATACATGTGAGTAGTATAAGCATCCTAGCTAGGACCGCATTCTGATTGGCTGAGAGAAATCACGTGATCAATTCTGATTGGTTGAGGGGAAAAGGGGGGTCAAGTGAGTGGTAACCCTAACCCCTAGCCCCCTAACCCTAACCCTAACCCTAGCCCCCCTAACCCTAACCCTAACCCTAGCCCTAACCTAACCCTAGCCCTAACCCTAACCCCCTAACCCTAACCCTAACCCTAACCCTAACCCTAACTAACCCTAACCCCTAACCCTAACCCTAACCCCCCTAGCCCTAACTAACCCTATCCCCTAACTAACCCTAACTAACCCTAACCCTAGCCCCCTAACCCTAACTAACCCTAGCCCCCTAACTAACCCTAACCCCCTTAGCCCTAACTAACCCTATCCCCTAACCTATTCCCTAAATACGGGGTGTGTTTACATTGGTACGTTGGTACTACGTTTTTGTTTATGCTGACTATACAGGTAAATGCGCCGTGTGCAAAACATTTCAAGAATGTGATTATGACGTCACCCATTCATTCACAGTCTAGACAGCCCTATAACCGGTTCAAACTGGATTTAGTGAAAACAAGAACACAGATTTTGATTTTTATTCAATTTTTATTCACAATGAAAAATACAAAAATGATTTTAATTTTCACTGTATCGGCATAAGGGACATTTCTGGTAGGAAGTCTCAAAAAGTTTCTTCACACACTTTTCACAACACGGATATTGCCTGCATTGTCTGCATTTCCATTTCCCTTGAGTCTTTTCCTCGTAGCACATCATACATTCTTTCAAGGGTCTGTTCCTAGTAATTTTCATCCATCGGGGAGGCGGTATGTTCTCAATTCCCTTCTTCCAGATGAAATATTTCAGGCACCAGCTACACCCACAAGTCTTCATACTAGGCCCATCATCCTCAATCCAGTGTGGAAATGCCATTTCACAATGCTGGCAAATCCTATAGACTCTTAAATTGACTTTAAAATTTCCGGGGCAGGGGTTATACACTGTGAATGTTTTATAATTCCTGGTGCTCTGATCACAGTAATGACAAACATGATTTTCTACATCATTCCAATACTCCCATCTCCACGTGAAAGGCATGATGGAAATAATGAGCGCAGGGTACTCCCAGCTCCGCTTTATATACCTGCTGTGAGGGGGCGGGGCTTGTGCACGTTTTACCTACGTTTTTTTTTATGCTGACTACACAGGTAAATACTTGGCAGCGAGTCAAGTTTGTTTAGAGCCGTTAGCAAAAAATATGCTGACTACACAGGTAAATACTTGGCAGCGATTCAAGTCAGGGGACCGTGTGCAAAAAATATGCTGACTACACAGGTAAATACTTGGCAGCGATTCAAGTCAGGGCAGTGTGCCAAAAATACGTTTTACCTGCGTGGGGTATAAAAAAAAATGAGAATAAAAAAGTAATAATAATATTTTTTTTACTGTGATAATACATAGATGCAATGAAAAGAAAAAAAAGTATGTATTTCAATACCTGGGAAATTTCACACATAGGGTTAAGAAATCCGTGACTTTTTTAAAATACCAAAACCTCAAAAATCTACGAATGACTAGACCCCACCCCCTTGGATGCAATGAATATCATATACAAAATACTATTTCGGAGGAGAATTCGACAGTTAGAAGCATTGTTAGTTTTTAAGAAATAAAACAAAATAAAAAAAATCTTGTAATACTACATCACTGTTATGTTTATTGTATGACGTCATAGATACACTCGGGTTCGGTCTTTCCCCCCTTCAATTTTGCTTTCTCACTGTGATGGGCGTGTTTATCACCAAATGGGGTGATTTTCTTTTAGCCAATCACATTTAATCACGTGATTGATTTGTTGATGTTTTGCCGCGATTGAACTATCGTCTGCTATTGTGTATAAATACAGCCCCTCCGTGGTTTCAGTATCATTCGTTCCTGACTGATTTAGATGATTAGAAGAAAAGAACTGAAAAGAAGAACAAGATGTCCCAGCAGCAGTTCCAAGAAGTTTACCGGATGATTCCCGGAATCTCCATCGAGACTGTGGTCATCGTGAGGCGGATCGCTACGGGGGAGGAGCTGTCCCGCTATAATTTTATGCAGGTGACAGCAAACACAGAGAGAGAAGACAGAAGAAGGAGTCAGAGGACCCACCCCTATACTAGGGTAAGAAGTGGACCCAGGACTTTCACCTCATCCAGACCCGCACCACCGCCGCCGACCCAGAGACCTGCTACCGCACAGAGAATGGCTAGGAATCAGGGCCGCATCCCCACCTGGGGGTTCCGGGTTCCCGTTCAGAGAGTTTATTGTTCTCTTTGTATGAGTGACAATGAAGAAAACAACTACTGCTGCTCACGATGTTGCCAAAGACCCTCCTGTGTCCTCTGCGCGGCCCGTATCGTCGAGCAGGGAATGGGCTGCCCCCTCTGCAGGAACGGGATCCGTGTCCCCGGATGGGATCTTTTTTTTTTCTCTAAAATACAGTCAAAGAAACGATTGTATCGTTAGAAAAAAAGAGGATCTTTTTTATACAGTCAGAGAAACATTGTGTGTGTTTCTCTCAAGTTTATAACACCAGGTCACTTTTTAAAATTAATTTTTTTTTAAAAAACTTATAAATTAACTTTAACTTTTAAATAATAATAATAACCCCTTTTTTATAAAATAAATTCACATTAAAAACACACATTTTTAACATTTTTTTTCATTAAAACAATAACACATACATACACTTTATGTGAATGAAGAATGTATTTTTGTCATGGGGTATATTCAATATTTTTTTTATTTTGTTCAGGTAAATCTACAATCTCTTGGAATTAATTCTCTGTTTCTCACTTCAGATTTAAGAACTCCATATTCTTCATAGTTACCTTGTCTATAAAAGGTTCTTTCCAATTCTGGGGGTACTGTGAGACATATCAAAACAAGTTAACCCATGAATCTTTTATGTACATGTATCTCTCATGAGCCCTGTATTTCATTTGTATGAATCCTCTCCCATGATGAAGTTTTCCAGTTTCTGGATGCCTTTCTTTTTTGTAAGATCAACTATTGATAATCACTTCTAATGATTTGATCTACATCTTCCTGTCTGCACCCAGTTAAATCAAATATCCAATTTTTAGCCACTCTAAATCTGTCTATTTTTAACTTAGCAATATAACCATTACCTGTATTTTCTTAATGTTTGTTTTGATAATGAGTCTTAATATCTTCCAAGAGTTGAGTTTGAATTTCTTTCATTATTTTGTGGACTCTTCTGTGGGTTTAAAATCTTTTTATTAATCTTTTTTCTGACAACTGTTTTCTCTTATCATCTATAAACTTGGCTTCTTCTCTAGTCAAAGGTCTTACAGGGTAATCCAGGTTACCCTCACCCTCTTTTGGTAATACATGGTTATATTCCTCATTGACTTCTTCTGCAATCAAGGGTCTTTCTATGTAATCTCTGACAACATTAGGATCACCCTTCTCTGGACATAATGGGTTATATACTTCTTGAGAAATGATCTCAAGATTCCCATATTTTTTTTTTTATTCTAACTTGTATACCTATGTCTACATCTTTCTCTGAAAGAATTCTCTGTCCAAACTGAATTTTACTCATTCCTTTACTCTTTTGCTTCCTAAAGGTGTTACCCATGGTTGAGACAACAACAGTACTGAGTGTTTTTAATTTCACACCTTGAATTTATACCTTTCTGTGAAACTATCATGGGGGAAAAAACCCCAAATATTAAGAGGAATGTAAGAGTGATTTTGAAATATTTGTGATATGTATGTATATTTTGTATAAAATTCCATTCTAGTATTTTAAGTCCCAAAAACATGGTCATGACACAGTTTCAGATATTAAATAGGTCTTTTAATTTCTGTTGTAAAAAGAAAAAAAATTTCACTTTCTCTATTTTTTTTTCTTCAGAAAAACATGTTTTTCTCAAACTCCATAACTCATTGAAAGCAATGAGGTAGATAACTATTACTTGTAGGTACAAACTCCTTTTTTTTTTTAAAAAAAAAAAAAAGAAAAAAAATTCCTGGTAGTTTTCTTTTTTGTCTAGCAAAGTTTAAATGTGATTTTAGATAACATGTAACTTTAATTTGTCTAAAAGTTAAAAAATCATATTTCATTTTTAACAATACAGAAAAGATGAGGGATACCATTGATCACTATACCTTAAAAATGCCATTTAAATCATTACATTTATTTACATTTTATATATCTCCCCATTCTATACTGAATACCCAACTCCTGTTTTGTGTTTTGAAAAATAATCTATGGTTAAAGGGGGATAATCGACTTTTCAAAAAGGGTGTTTTTGTTAACAGACAAAAAATCAAATGGATTTATTCAGGTTTTTAAAAAAATTCATGGAATTATTTCTCTGTTTTCTTTATTGTCATTTATCTTCTTACTTTTTTCTCAATTCTTGGTAATACTATAAAATAAAATCTGCATGAGTATGAACTCTCATCATATCCCAACTGTTTTTCCTGCAAGGTTTTTTTTTTCCACTTCATGTTTTGTTGTTGTTGTTGTTGTTTTTCTCATAAAAAAGACAAAGTTGAACATGAAAATCAAAACATGCAACATTTTTTAAAAAGATATATGATTTGGTAGAGTTAAAATAAATAATTTCCCTTCACTAATAAATAATTTTCCTTCACTAATGTCTCATCCCCTCAAAAAAAAAAAAAAAAAAAAAAAAAAATATCAAACAATTAAAATGTTTTTAATGTGAGTATAGATGCATCAACATTTTTACAAATTTCCTGGAATGATAACTTTTGTACAGCTTAACAATTTTAATCTGTGATATATATGTTTTGATTTTTAAGTTAAAAATTTCAAAAGTCTAGAAAAAATTCTGAAAGAGATGTCACTGAGGTTTTCAATTATAAAACACCACTGGCTTCTTCTGGTCCTGGACAATATGTAGAAGGCTGTGTATATGTTTCCTTGACTGATGAACAGAATGTGCTATCTGGAAAAAAAGAAAAATGTTTTCTTTCAAACAAATATTTTAAAAAATTCAAAATGGTGAAAGGATGATTGCACAACATGAAAATACCAATTCATTATCCCCATCTATAAATTTACCTCTGATATAATAAATTTCCCCTCTGCTAAAATTCCTTTATTTAACTTTCTCCAATTTACCTTCTATACTCCAAAATGGGGGGTGGTCAGGTTCAAACTTGGTATGGCCAGCTATTAATACTCTGTTAATCATCTGTTTATGCAGACCTAAAATTGAACAATAATATATTTGTATTGTAGTGTTTTTTCATTGCTTGCAGAAAAAAATCATCACTGTTAAAATATGATAACTGATCTGATATGAAAAGTTAGTCATACAGAATATCCTGTTAGTGTAGCAAAATCTATGTTTTGAAAAACTGTAACATTTATCTTTTGTATTTATATTTTTGTAAAGAATTTTTCATAACTTTGAAAAAGTAGTCTTATTGTATAATAGGGTTAACTTAAAATCTTGTAGACTTTAAAAGTTGTACATGATGTGTTACACATCTTACATATGTAACCATTTCATTTCAGGGTATTCAGCATATATTGTGATTTTGTCTAAAATTTGTTGGAGGGTATTCAGCATATATTGTGATTTTGTCTTAAATTTGTTTGTTCCTGTAATCAATAATTTGAGAATACTCAAATTAGGTAATGGGGTTAATCTATAAGTAGATTCAGTCTATACATTGACGGTATTTCTGTATGAAATAAACTTATAATATTCTTGAATTCTTTTTGAGACGCGCAGTGTGTGTATGGTTTTTAATCAAACATAAAAAATTTAGAGTGGATCATGATCTAAAAAGTAAATACGAATGATTTTCAAAGCAGTACGAATCTTTTCATGTCAAATTTTCTTTCATAAAACATTGGGTGACTTAAAAAATCAGGGAATGTGTAGGTCCTACGTTGTTTACACCCCAGTGTCAGTACAGTGTTCGATTTTGGTAAAAAACATAGATGAAGTTTTTTGAATGAACCTATCCATTGATGAATATTAACTAAACAAATATAGCAGATATCCTCCTCACTTTGACCTTTTGACTAAAAAACTTAATAAGGTCATTTACCTTTGTGTAACTTTGATGAGTAACTTATATAATGTATTTTGAACATATTAGTTGAACACTATTTAATCTGACTAAAGAAGAAACCTGGAAAATCTTTTATTCCTTTGTATGAACAAATTATTTGATGTCATGCAGTTATTTTAACCAAAATATCAGAACAATCTGAAAATTTCTAAAATAAAGTTCTCATTATACTAGTCAGAAACCATTAGTCTACCTGTCAAA
The DNA here is from genome assembly GCF_032062105.1 of Saccostrea cuccullata. Lineage (NCBI taxonomy): Eukaryota > Metazoa > Mollusca > Bivalvia > Ostreida > Ostreidae > Saccostrea > Saccostrea cuccullata. The sequence goes on from NW_026936505.1 coordinate 17,520, forward strand.
CACAAAAAATATGCACAGGATGAAAAGCCAGGTTTCCCAAATTTGGAAACCCGATGGAAACATATGGGAATCGTGACATCAGTAGTTTCCATATAGTTTCCATTTTATGGAAACCACATAGTGGTTTCCACATAGATTCCCGACATGGAAACAATCAACCTGTGGTTTCCCGTAAGTTTCCCAAGATAGGAAACCATGGAAACATACCCCGGTGGTTTCCTCATAGATTCCCGACATGGAAACAATCAACCTGTGGTTTCCCGTAAGTTTCCCAAGATAGGAAACCAAGGAAACATGCCCCGGTGGTTTCCATGTAGATTCCCGATATGGAAACAACCAACCTGTGGTTTCCCGTAAGTTTCCCAAGATAGGAAACCATGTAAACATGCCTCAGTGGTTTCCATACAGATTCCCGACATGGAAGCCACCAATGTGTAGTTTTCCCTATGTTTCCCAGGCAGGGAAACTTTGAAAGTATATCTCAATACTAACCCACCTACCTTTTAGTTTACAAAAAAGTTAAATATTTAATTATGTTACCATATTTTTACCAATTATAGAAATATTTCAATAGTGTTTACATGCTGTATCAAAATAATGATGATTGTGTATTTCTGTGTGATTAATTTAATATTTCAGCACCGTGAACGCAATTCAATTTTAATTTAATTTAATTTAATTTAATCTAATTTTGAATTTGATTTATCACATAAGTTTTGGTAAATTCGTATAGAATGCGTGAGGTGGAATAGAAAAAAGTAAGTGCAAGCAGTTATGTAGAAATCAATCATTTGCGATCCCACTTTCTCGAAGCTGTCTATGATGAATGTTCCTTTGAAAAAATGGAAGAGCTAAGGAAGGGTACATTTAATGAAATTATTTACAGAAAAGGTTTACTAAAAAGATCGATTAAAAAGTAAATAAAGAAATGTGTCAAGTTACGATTACTGATTAAGGACAGGTGAGACTTTCCTCAATAAAATAATTAAATTTTTTTTCCAATATTTTGCAACTGACATTACAGAATTATTTTTACATAATTACATGTATTCACAAGACATCAAGGTACCTTACCAGGCATTTGTGTTAGATACCAGAGGTTGGCATTTCTTATATACCGGGGTAATTCGTCAGGAAAAAAAATACTTCAGTTGGTTTGTCAAAATTACATTTTTAGTGTTTCAAGTTTTTAAATACATGTTTAGAAAGTGAAAAAGATTTTGTTTTAATATTATGAATTAATATATTAATATAAATTAGTCAGATAAGAATCATTCATCGAATTGGCTGGGGCAGAGTATTATCATACTAGTTTTTTACTATTAATAGTGAATATTGTTTTTTTAATTCATTAAATTATTATTTTTATTATTGGGGGTGGGTGGGTTGCTTTCATTTTTTCCTTGAGAAGCCCACCCCCCAAAAAAAACCGCTTTTGAAAAAGTCACTATGGTCGGCCTGTGTAATTAGGGACACCTGTCCTCACGTGCCATTTCAGGTAGAGACACGTGCCGCGAAGACACCTGTCACTGTGTATTTTTTGTATATTCTATGTGAATTGAGATGGTTTTGTACCTAAAGAGAACAATGGGCTGTTGTCGAGCATGTACACACAGTCTCCGACCGAAAATTCTTTTAAATTAAGATGATGATTCGTGTTTCTCTTATCATTTAAAAAATTGTATATTTCACCAAAAAAAAGTTATACGTCAAGAGAACATATTTATAAAATAACCTACATTTAAGAAGTTCAATGCAAGAACAAACTATTTAGAATTTTTATTTCAATTTTCATTACTGATTTAAAATAAAACTATCCTCTTTAGAAATTAAATAATTTTCTATAGGTATTGAATAGATCTTAATTCTCGTCGTGTATAATTATATTAAATCAGAATGACGTTAATAGATCAATGTGAAATCAAAACTGTATTTAATATTGTTGATGGGTTTTTGTGTGAAATTTGTAATCTAACGTACTACAAAGACATTAATTTTATTAGATAAATGTTTATAATATAATTCATCACATAAAATGTTTTTTTCCCTCCATTTTTTGTTTAAATATGTACGCAGATCCCCGTGTAGTAAACGCCTGCACTTTTCGCATGAAATTATAATGTAGGGTCCTAAATGCACATGCATTATATTTAACAAACTTTAAAATTTTCAGGCATTTTTTTTTCTCCAAAGGCCATTGCTCTAGATAAAGAAAAGTCTATAATATTTTGCATGATTTTTTTCCTTAAGAACAATGGCTTTTAAAATAGTGCATGCAAAGGCAATCTATTAAAAGAATTAATTGTATAATTAATTCATTGTATAATTGTCACGATAGTATTTTTGTGCAGTTTTTGTTGATTTCATTCTATAAAGGTATGAAGTTTGTCAATACTTCAACAAACATTTCTTTATCTATGTTGTACACTACTTTATTTTTATTCGCCGACATGCTACTCTTTAAAAAAAAAAAATAAAACTTGCGTGACTAATAGACTCGATCTTCAGGCCTGTATAGGAAAGTAATTTCAGTTAGAGTAATAAACTAAACGGGATTTTAATTTTACTAGCATACCTTACCAGATTTCTTAACGAAAAAAAAAAAAAACATTGAAAGAAATACAGGGCAGGACCAGCTAAAGCTGCATGCATAAGTACAGCCCTGCACATCAACGAGTATAGATGACTTTCGACAAATCTTTCCCATGACTTCACTTATACCAATCACGACTAAAATACTATATCAAAATACTGTTATATTTTCCTGCCTTTGATTAGATGTTAGTTTTGTTCCACCTAGAGATATAACTCTTCTTGATATAACTCTCCTAAGAAAAAGGTTTTCAACATTCTGATTGATTTAACAATTTTACGTGTTGAAATGATGTGGGAAATTTTTTTAGCTAAAGGCCAAGGAGTTTAAAGTACAATGTACATGTAGCTATTAGAGAAAAGTCTAGCAGGTCCACCAGTAATATTGATAGCAGGCTCAAAATCTAATTAAACCCCGAAAAGGAGGGAGTTCAATTTGTAATTTAATCCCCCCCCCCCCCAAAAAAAAAAACAACAATTTATTAGCAATGAATTATTAAACACCGAACTTTTCAATCATCACTATTGAAATAAAAAAAAGAAAACTGTTCTTGATAATCATATTATAATTGTAGCTCATTTTCATGCCTTTTAGGATTCCTGTGGAAAGTTCACAATAAAAAAATGTGCTTTTAAAAATTTAACATCTTTTGGTGATTATAAATTCATAATCATACATGTAACAGTTAAAAGAAGCGGAGAGAGAGGGGGGGGGGGTACTTTCAGCAAGGACGGCCACTACCAACAACCAAGCCCCGAAACCCATATCCCGAAGGCAAATAAGTTGAGGTGTCAAGAACAATTTTTTTTCTGCTCTTGCCTCATGTATTTAACCGCTATTTTTCTAAATATACTAGGTCTACACATCATATCTGCAAAAAATATTTAGGAGCCCCTCTTTTAATCCATGAAAAGGGGAAAACTTAATTAAATTCTAATATAAGATCTCTTAATCACACTTAATCATAACAGTGAATGTAAACAATTTATATTTCCCATCCTGCATCGCTCTGTAGGCGCTTTATTTCATTGGTCAATTTCCCGAGGCGCCATTTTTGGAGGATCGAGAAGGACGAAGAAGAAGGTGTAAGCAGCTGGCAAATGTGAAAAGTTAAGATGGTTTCACCACCCAGTGTCTTTAAGACTGTGATAAATGCAATGGCCAACGATGAAGGATTAGTGTACGTATATTTTTGTTAATGTTTTACGGTAACTAGTTGTAATATTTGGCAACAACAATTCTTCACTATCGGAGGCAACTTTTGTTCTGACGCCATTTTGAAAAGTTGGATACCTAAGTTTTAAATTGTTAAGTGTATATATTGCAGAGAGAAAGAGAGAGAGAGAGAAATTTGAGACAGTGATATAGCATAACTTAGATTATGGAGGCCCCAAAGGCACCGTGCATGTGCATGCTGTATGTTGTAAAATGGCAACGTTTCGCCTTTTATCATGTTTATTAAAATGTATGCTCCATATGTATGTTCTCTCTATATATATAAATGAATACTTTTCGGAATTAAAAAAAAAATATTTTTAACCCCGCTCAAATAATCCGGATGATAATAGTTACACCGAGCATGGTTTCGTAGTTAAATTCAGACTGTAGAACATCCGGTTTGAATACATGTGTTTTCTGACTTTTCGGATAGCCAACTCTTGTTTTTTGGAACTTACGACTTATGGACAGGACAGGTATAAATTAAATAGTTTTGGTTCAAAACTATGATAAAGCATCGATATTTACAAAAAGTGTCTTCAATCTCAGCTTATCCGATTATTCATGAAGGATATCCTCATCAGAACAGTCGGAATAGATTGTAGCGAATAGCATAACCCTTAAGGGTACTACTAAACAGAGTACGCTAGAGTACGATAGAGTACTTTAGAGTACGTAAGGAAATTTATGTTATTTAATGCAATTAAATTGTTTACTTATGTATGTACAACTTGATTAAACATTATTATAAACTTAAATTGCAATATTTGTTTCAAATATTTGTTTTTAGCGATATTTTGAGAAGAAACTAACATTCGTAATTCAATGCATTAAAGATTACTACCGGTAATACCCCAATCTCGAGAACTATTTTGTTTCAGACTCACTTACTGAAGATTTACATTTAAATTTTCAAATATTAAATTAATTGCATGTATAAGTATTTTGCACATTCACAATGAGACATTTCAACACGTTTAAGTTAAATTAGATCGGGATCAAACGATAAACCGTAACCTGAAATCAAATATTGAAATAACTCCTAAAATAAAAGAAAATATACAAATTCTATTTAAAATATATATTCAATATTTTAAAATAAAGTAGAAAAACATTCAAAAAGTAGTTTAATTGCATCAAATTATAAAATATTACTAGCGTACTCTAAAGTACTCTATCGTACTAGCGTACTCTGTTTAGTAGGACCGTAACCCTTAATCATATGCATGACGATGATATGGAGGGAAAATACTCGTACATAAAAAAAGTGAAATGTAGGTGAAAGCCTGTCCACTTTTCTGAAGAGATTAGGTTTGTTTTATTGTTTATTGAAGTAGTTTACTGCTCAAAAGATTTTTTTTTTGTAATGTCTAACCTGTTGAGATGAAGATGGAAAAAAAGAAAAGTCTAATAGTGAATTAATATTGATAGTATGTCAAGAAATGCAAATGAATCATCAGTTTGAATTATCAGTTTTTTCACAATTATTGACCTGAGTAGGTCAATGTATAGCGAATAATACATACTCTTTTCCATATCACATCCTAGCCCAAGACACCAATATTAGCCAGAGGGACACAGGCCCTAGGGCTGATATTGGTCGAAGGTCTGATACAGGATGTGACGTGGAAAAGGGTATGTTTCATTATGTTTATCACAAACTTCGTAATAAAATACAGAACGCTTCAAGTTGAGAAGATCAAGAAAATAAATAATCATGCACAATAAAACTACTTACATACATGTACATGGTATTGTCTTACTAAACAGATTTAGCTGTCATTAGGTCAAAATTGCAAATAATAACATGCTTCGTATATCTGTATGTGTAACTCTTGATGGCTTGAACTTCGATTTCTCAGAAGTTCTTGATCGCTTGAAGTGAGTCTCCAGTCCCCATTTTTTCCACTATATAACTAAGCAGATTTGCTCTTGATTTCTCGAACTCCTGATCTCTCGAAACCCTTGATCCCTCGAGGTCAAAATGCAGTCCCTCTGTGCTGTGAATTTTACCCTTGATACCTCGAAGTGGCTGTGTGTATACCAAGTTATAATGTTCAAACTTTTGCCATAACTGTATATCTGTGTGTCTGTCTGAGTGTCTGTTGTCAACTTAAACCTTCACCATAACTTAAGAACTATACGAGATAGTTGCTTCATATTTAGTATGCATATTCCACTAATGAAGTGCTTTCAAATGGCAACAAGGTCTTTAGAACAATGATTATGTGATCTTGACTGTGACCTGTATGCTAAACAAAATTGCTTTTTCGAACTTTGTTGCTGTGTTTCACAAGCGCATCTTGTTTTTAGCTCTACTGGTCAGAGACCAGAATAGCTTATGCGATAGTTATGCATCCGGCGTCCGTCCATCTGCCTGTCTGTCCATCTGTCTGCAAACACTACTCCTCCTTAAATTTTAGTCTGATTTCAATATAACTTGGCACACAAGTAGACTATACTAAGATACATAATTCTGTGCATCAGTTTTTCATAAGTACAAACCAGTAGAGCTACAGTCTCGACAGAGACTTCTGGTTATTTTTTTCTTCCATCCCGGTTGTTGCTAATTAGTGATGGAACGATTGTCACCGACAATCGATTGTCGGTCGTTAGAAGCTCTTCGATGCTATTAATCGATTTTAAATAAATGTCGCTGACATCGCTAACAAAAAATAAAATTGTCATACTTTAATTTTATTACCAAATCCAAGTGGAAAGAGCATAAAAGTAGTAATGAATGTTGAAAACATGGAAGGATTCCGGGTCTTGTTGATACTTTTACCACCATGAATTGATTAAATATGGGGTCAAACTAAAACCAGGAAACGTTGAAATTGTAAGGTTTTACTATACAAAGGAAAACATAATTAGTCTATCTTTAAATGTAATTTATAATCAGAAATACAAGTCTTACTTCTGGATAACTACTATTAAAACTTGCAATTTAAACTAATTAAAACTAATTTTAAGAAATAAATACATGTATTAAATGAAAGGTGGGACTAATATCAGTAAAATACCCATTGCATGGACTTTATGAAAAATAAATTCCAATTCTGTTTCAATAGTCCTATACCATGTCTACTGTTTAAAGAAAATAAAATATTATTTTCCACTTTTAAAAAAAGAAAATTCAATTAACATTTTTGAATATATTTACATGTATGTAAGTAAATGATTTTTTTTGTAAAAGTATGACAGAAATATAAATAAGTTTTAACTTTTGTACATTAATTTCATTAAAGTTCAAAATTTTGATTATAATCGATTATTAATCGATTATGCCCAGCCGATTATTTAGACCCATCACTATTGCTAATGCTATTACATAATTAGTTTAAATAAGAATGCAATATTAACTGGACATAATTTATCATTTCAGAGAGAAGAAAACTGTGTGACTTTAAAAGAAAACCAGTGAGATAAAATCACAGAAAATGTATGATGATTCAGGATGTGGTCATTTGGTAAGTGGTAATTCATTCATGATTCGTATGTATATGACAATTGCCTGAAAAAGAAAAAGATTCTAAATTTTATTTAAATACTGAACTGTGGTATGTTTATCAGCTGTGAGCTGCAAGAAGTTTTATGTAAAAACTAGGGCTGAAACAATTTGCCCCTCCATGTTATGTGTGTATTGCTATGATTGACGTCACATACAATCAGTTCTCTAATACATACACTTCAATAAAACTTTGTCGTCTCGAACCTGAATAGAACAGGAAGAAACTCTGAGATCTCTCCCAAAATTTGAATGAAAAAAAGGAAATGCTTATTAACTGATTTCTTGCTGGTCAGTATTTTGATTACTTAAAGGAAGCTTTCCTTTATTTCATAGATATTCAATGAAATTATTTGAAGTATTAAATTTTGGTAAATTTTATAATACTAAAAGGTTATATGGATGAAAAAACAGCATGCGTGTATGACAATAGGGCTTAAATTTTTAATGTCTCTTAATTTTTCAGTGACATTAAAACAGGAATTGTCATCACCAATACACAAATTTCACATTCCTAAGAGTTTTCTCCAATTGTCGGCGTATCGCTCATTTTTCCCACTTTGTCCTTTTTAAGTTACTTGTTGATATTTTCAATCTTCAAAAATATTGGACAATTACTGAGTAACTCTCTGTATCTGTATTGCCAGAGTATGGGGGCAACATGAAAATCATAATGAATATGTTCATACAGATTTTATTTCTAAGATATTGTCCCTTAAAGTTGATACGGTTAAAGAGGGAAAACAGCGTCTTAAGCCGGTTGACCCCGGATCGACCCTGCGAAGGGGAATAACTTTTGTAAATGTGAATGTCCTTTATGGTATATCATATAGATCTAAAACTGACTGAATTTTGATCAGCCAATTCATGAACATGATGAAATAAAATTTTTATAATGGTTCAAAAGTGTAACATATGTTTTGGGACACCCTGTACATTTGTGGTATCTCTCCCATTGCAGTTTATAAACTTGTTATTTATTTCTTAAATAAACTGAGCGTACATGCAATACCGGTATAAAATTACTCATAAGATACATTTATTTTTAAAGTAAACCATGATAAAATCACATGTGTCCAATGCAGCATATGATAAATCATTAACATACAAGTACATGTGTATATATACTGTAATACATATATATTGCATTATATTTAGGTCCTGTTCTGTGGATGCCCTAAGACAGTGTCTACCCATCACTCCATCTGATATCACTTGTTCTGAGCATGTTTCTCTACAGAGAGCCTGTGGATAGAGGATGAAGAGTGACCTTGGACTAATTTTCTAGGTCAAAGGTCAGTATCAAAATCTACTGTATATCTTTATCTAAAATCATAGTCCAGCTAGAGTATATTTCTCCCCTGGTGTAATCTAGCTTTTGTGCAATGGGGTGGAGGGTCTGCAATGATCTTCAACCAATTTCTAGGTCGAATATCAAAATTAAAAAAAAAATCTCTCCCTAATATTTTTGTTATTATAAAGAGTATGTTTTCTCTCAAACTAATCAAACTTAAAGCAGGGTTCTTAGTATGAGATACATGTAGTAATATATTCTCAATGACATAATAAGGCTGAAAACTTTATTTATATTATCAGGGACCAACCTAGACCAAAAATTTAGGGAGACTTCACTTCTCCCTCAGAGAAATTTAGGGAGAAGTTTTGAAATTTAGGGAGACTTCTTGGCGCGCGTCGCGCACATTAATCATTAATAAACGTTTTAAAAATAAAATTATTTCATTGTTTATATTTTATGAATAAATACATTTCAATAATTTTCTGTATTAACATCATACTAAAAATAATTAAAAAGAGAAAAATTAGTATAGTATAAAGTATAAAATTATCTGACCCCAAAAATTAAACAATATCATTGTATAAATTTCTTATTGATAAACTTGTTTATCAATTTTTTTTTTTTTTCATTTCTTGCATAGTATGCACAATTAACTTTAATATTCTCTCTTGTTATTTTATAATCAGGCTCTTTGCATAGTCATAATTTTTTTTAATTTTCACTTCAAAATTGAATTCATTTTCAATCTTCAATTCTTTTTCTAAAAAAGTTTTTATGTACTACTGCATGTAGTACTGCACGCCGATTGAACTACTTGACTGTGTGTATAGATTAGACGTGTAATTTCTTAGACAGTTAATAACTCTACAATATAACAGTAAAAATATGTCTGCATACACAGCATGAATTAATTATTTGACAATAAAAAGATCTAAAATCATCTCCAACATCTTTGGCATGACATCGATCATGTCGATAGCTGTCCAGCTGTTTTACGTCTTGTTGTTTACAACCTGTAACAATGGACTTTTACATACACGGAAGCGTAAAATCTAGAGGAGTTCCGACAGAGTATTCGATGACTTGGTCATTTGTAGCTAAACAGGTGCAAGCGTCCTGCTGTTTCGTTTATTTCAGCAGTAATAAAACAAGATTTATAAACTACTGACGATTCTACAATGTTTCTTATTAGATTTTTTTATGATTTTCAATAAAGGGCAGAGCTCCAGATAAGGTGCGTATTTGCGTAAATACGCATTGAATTTTACAAAATACGCATTGAAATTAAAATCTGTGCGTACAGATACGCATTAGAAGTCAAAAATACGCATTGAAGTTCAAAGTAATGCGTACTCTTTAGAATAAAACAACTACGACCTATCTAGTAACGTAAATCCAAGTTAGCTCGGTACTTTGGTTGTCCGTCATAAAAGACACACGCTTTAAAGCGTTTGAATGATTACGATAACTGTTAGTCATGGCGACCAATAAACCAGGCCGGTTTCGGAAAATAGATGTAGATCAGAATAAATCCTTGTTTGATTATTTTGAAAAGAAAGGCCGTGCAGCAGGCTCGTTTACTACTGATACAGCCAAGCTTGTGACCTCTATTTTAGAGGATATAATCACAGCAGTTGTAAATGAGAAGAAACAACATAGGGTTGAAAACGTTACGGAGAGAACAATTAGGTCCTGGAGGCGAAAGTATCCTTGGTTAATAGTTAAAGGGGAGGGAGATCAGAAGGTGCTGATATGTAAAATATGCAGCGATCAAAATGTGAAAACAGTATGGGCAAATCAAGGTTCAACTAATTTTCAGAAAACTGCATAGACATAATACATGTCAGATGTCTAGAACATGTAAAAGCTGAAAAATTAAGCTTGAATTGCCATGCAGAAAAATCAGAGGATGAGAATCAAGTAATTATCGAGGCTAGCAAATCTCTCTTTATAAGCAGAGATGATGATTTAAGTAAAATATTTGTCAGTGCTAAAATGGGAATTAAATTTACAAAATACTCTCTTGGTTTTTTGTCAAAAGCAAAATCTGCATTGATTTTAAAATCTGGGAGTAAATACACTTTGTGCTAAAAAATTATCTGGAGCTCTGAAGGGTTTGCAAATGCTAACTTATAAGGCGACTGAAAACTTCGCTTTCATGATAAATTACGGCGAAGTTTGGAGCCCAAAAGCGACTATTTCGCCTCAGTCGCCCCCTAGGTTGGTCCTTGATTATGTTATTTTTTTTTCACTTATCATAAAGCATTAAATATTAAAGAGATACATGAAATGCTGAAATCATATGTATCATGGTCATGGACAGTAATTATTGATATTGCTTTATTAAAGGACATTGACTGATCTTTCAGATTTCTAAGTTATATTCAAGCATTATAATTCTGACATCATATAATATAATTTTGTATGAATATTGCAGATCATAGGTGATGTGAAGAAAACCAGGAAACGGATGTTGAAAGAAGTACTTAATGACCCTTATGAATGGACTTAAATGTGAAAGACTGTTCCATTGTTTATCTAAGATATATGAATTTATTTCATATTTTGATATCATTGAAAAATTCAGTTACAGTTTTTGTACATCAAATGAATTATTAAACATATAAAATGGTAATGTTTTTTTCTTTTACATGTAATACATTTTTTTGATAGATTTTTAAAAGAATACGCATTATTTCACATTGCTTCCTTTAGAAAAGTTAGGGAATCTTGAAGTTTCCCAGTAATTTCCACCAGGAGTGGGATTCCAGATAATTCCACCAAGTTTCCGCCACACAGAAAGTGCTACACAAGTTCCTTATAGTTTCCTGAGTCAAGGAAACTTCAGGAATCATAAGGTTTCACGAGCTTCTATGAAGTTTCCCATAAAAGAAAACCTTAAGATTCCATCAAGTTTCCATTCCACGGAAACCACTACGCTTATATTCCATATGGTTTCCTGAGTTTAGGAAACTTTAGGAATCATGAGGTTTCCCGAGCTTCCATGTAGTTTCCCGTATAAGGAAACCTTAAGATTCCATCAAGTTTCCATTCCACGGAAACCACTACGCTCCGATTCCGTATGGTTTCCTGAGTCAAGGAAACTTTAGGAATTGTGAGGTTTCCCGAGCTTCCATGTAGTTTCCCGTAAAAGGAAACTTAAAGATTCCACCAAGTTTCCATTCCACGGAAACCCCCTACGCTCCGATTCCATCAAGTTTCCTGATTCTGGAAACCAGTGGAATCTTCAGGTTTCCCGTTACGGGAAACTACATGGATGTTCGGGAAACTTCAGGTTTACAGAGGTTTCCGTGGTTCGGGATACCTTATGGAATCGGAGCGTAGGGGGTTTCCGTGTCACGGAAACTTGGCGGAATAACCTAGCATCCGCCATGGAAACCACTGGGAAACATGATGTAAACTTGAGGTTTCCATGTGGTTTCCATAAAGTTTCCCATGATGGGAAACCACTTTTTTCACCCAGTGATGAATGTCAACTCAACAAGTAAGGTTCCTTTTTTTCTTCAAAAAGTAAAAATTCTGATGCATTGGGTGAGTGTTACTTTATACCTAATAAAAGATTTTTTTCCCCTCCATTTAAAACTGTATGGAACTGTTTATATAATTAAATCAAACTTATTTCTTTCATGTCATAGTACCCATCATTCATAATATGTACAATCCCAATAGATGAATTCATATTTCTTTCTTTAAATTTGTATTAAAACATTAAAATATTTTGAGGGAAAACTCTCTGTTCATGTTAATTTACGGTGTATACCTTCTATCATTTGACATTTACTTTTTGATTGCCTAAATCAGATCTATCCATACATAGAAAGAACAGGAATACAGTGAATTTATTTTTTAAAAAGGGAATTATTATTATTAAAAAATTTAAAAGTTTTAAAAGAGTTATAAGTTTTAAAAAATTTATAAGTTTTAAAAGAGTTATAAGTTTTAAAAAATTTATAAGTTTTAAAAAATTTATAAGTTTTAAAAATTATAAGTTTTTAAAAGTGACCTGGTGTTATAAACTTGAGAGACACACATTTCGTTTCTCTTATTTACCGACTGTAAAGTAAGCATCTTTTCTAAACAATTGGGTGGCCGTGAGAACGGCCGTTTGGTCGATTTTTTTTAGACAGGGTTTACTCCCTGTGTCCCCTGCCTCGTCCTCGTCCCCGGAACTCAGGGCGGTCTGTAAGGGGGGTCCTGGCTGAGGGTGACGTCCTGAGTGGCCGTGGTGCCACTAACCCGATCCTGCGGGGTGCCCGGACGCCCACATTCCTTGCCAAAGGTGGTCTGGGGTCTCGCCTCCGGCAGAGGGGACAGCAGCCTAAGGGTGGGGCCTGGAGGACCAGCACCTCCGAGCACCGGTAACAGGCGGGCCTGTTCCGGCACTCACAGCAAACGAAGTTGGAGGGCTGATCCTCCTGCAGACAGATGGAACACCAGATCCGGGCCTCCGGTAGCTGGATCCCCCAGACTGGAACGGGTCCCCTCTGAGATGGTACTGGGGGTGATGGTGGTTCCTCCGGTGCCCAGTCGTCCGTCACGGGGGGCTCCCAGTCTGAATCACTGTCCTCTCCCTGCTGCTGACTCGGGGACCAAGTCGGTGATGGAGGTCGACGAGGGGGGGACGGGCTCCTTAGACTTGCAGCTGGCGGACTGGCAGGACCCAGGGTCGCAATGGACAATCTGCTCAGCTCCCGGCCCGTGGTGACATCTCTCACGATCCACACCGCTTCCAAGTAAATATCAGCCATGGTGAAATACCTGGGGAAATCTCCTCCAGAAGCCATTGTAAAACGTAGGTGCTGCTACTAACAAATGACGCCGACTACTGGAGAGCGTCTGTATTTATGCACAAAGCACGGACGGAAAAGAGAGCACCTCGATGGCGAGAGCCGAAATCTCATGGCGAACCGAAATTGTGTGTGTTTTGTACTTTGGGACCTATACCTTTTCATGGATTATTTAGTAGGTGTTCATAGTAGGATTCCATAATGATACAGGTCTAAACAAGATAAGTTTCCTGCTTCTTTTCATACTACAATTAATACATGACATGCATCCGTCGTGGAGAAAAGAGCAAAAAACCTCGAAGCGACGAGGTGAAATCCAGTGACCCGAGTGTATAAAATAAGCCTTTTCAGTCTTTTTAGAGGGTGAGACTGGAAAAACTCATGTGGGTTAGGGAGAAGGGACTTAGGGAAGAGTGCCGATATAGTTTTTATTTCAAAAGAATCATGATCGGGGTAAAAAACAAGCTCAAATAGGTTTAGCTATAAACACAATGGGGGGTCAGAGGTCACGGATTTTCAGAAAATCATACTATGAGATACATAAGGATTCTTGGAATCTACGCTTTATCTGATTGATATTTTAAGAAAAATAAAATGTTATGAGATTCAAAACAATTCGTATTTACTTTTTAGATCCTTTACAAGTCTTGATCGTTTGTTTTTTACCAAAATCGAACACTGTACTGACACTGGGGTGTAAACAACGTAGGACCTACACATTCCCTGATTTTTTAAGTCACCCGATGTTTTATGAAAGAAAATTTGACATGAAAAGATTCGTACTGCTTTGAAAATCATTCGTATTTACTTTTTAGATCATGATCCACTCTAAATTTTTTATGTTTGATTAAAAACCATACACACACTGCGCGTCTCAAAAAGAATTCAAGAATATTATAAGTTTATTTCATACAGAAATACCTTCAATGTATAGACTGAATTTACTTATAGATTAACCCCATTACCTAATTTGAGTATTCTCAAATTATTGATTACAGGAACAAACAAATTTAAGACAAAATCACAATATATGCTGAATACCCTCCAACAAATTTTAGACAAAATCACAATATATGCTGAATACCCTGAAATGAAATGGTTACATATGTAAGATGTGTAACACATCATGTACAACTTTTAAAGTCTACAAGATTTTAAGTTAACCCTATTATACAATAAGACTACTTTTTCAAAGTTATGAAAAATTCTTTACAAAAATATAAATACAAAAGATAAATGTTACAGTTTTTCAAAACATAGATTTTGCTACACTAACAGGATATTCTGTATGACTAACTTTTCATATCAGATCAGTTATCATATTTTAACAGTGATGATTTTTTTCTGCAAGCAATGAAAAAACACTACAATACAAATATATTATTGTTCAATTTTAGGTCTGCATAAACAGATGATTAACAGAGTATTAATAGCTGGCCATACCAAGTTTGAACCTGACCACCCCCCATTTTGGAGTATAGAAGGTAAATTGGAGAAAGTTAAATAAAGGAATTTTAGCAGAGGGGAAATTTATTATATCAGAGGTAAATTTATAGATGGGGATAATGAATTGGTATTTTCATGTTGTGCAATCATCCTTTCACCATTTTGAATTTTTTAAAATATTTGTTTGAAAGAAAACATTTTTCTTTTTTTCCAGATAGCACATTCTGTTCATCAGTCAAGGAAACATATACACAGCCTTCTACATATTGTCCAGGACCAGAAGAAGCCAGTGGTGTTTTATAATTGAAAACCTCAGTGACATCTCTTTCAGAATTTTTTCTAGACTTTTGAAATTTTTAACTTAAAAATCAAAACATATATATCACAGATTAAAATTGTTAAGCTGTACAAAAGTTATCATTCCAGGAAATTTGTAAAAATGTTGATGCATCTATACTCACATTAAAAACATTTTAATTGTTTGATATTTTTTTTTTGAGGGGATGAGACATTAGTGAAGGAAAATTATTTATTAGTGAAGGGAAATTATTTATTTTAACTCTACCAAATCATATATCTTTTTAAAAAATGTTGCATGTTTTGATTTTCATGTTCAACTTTGTCTTTTTTATGAGAAAAACAACAACAACAACAACAAAACATGAAGTGGAAAAAAAAAACCTTGCAGGAAAAACAGTTGGGATATGATGAGAGTTCATACTCATGCAGATTTTATTTTATAGTATTACCAAGAATTGAGAAAAAAGTAAGAAGATAAATGACAATAAAGAAAACAGAGAAATAATTCCATGAATTTTTTTAAAAACCTGAATAAATCCATTTGATTTTTTGTCTGTTAACAAAAACACCCTTTTTGAAAAGTCGATTATCCCCCTTTAACCATAGATTATTTTTCAAAACACAAAACAGGAGTTGGGTATTCAGTATAGAATGGGGAGATATATAAAATGTAAATAAATGTAATGATTTAAATGGCATTTTTAAGGTATAGTGATCAATGGTATCCCTCATCTTTTCTGTATTGTTAAAAATGAAATATGATTTTTTAACTTTTAGACAAATTAAAGTTACATGTTATCTAAAATCACATTTAAACTTTGCTAGACAAAAAAGAAAACTACCAGGAATTTTTTTTCTTTTTTTAAAAAAAAAAGGAGTTTGTACCTACAAGTAATAGTTATCTACCTCATTGCTTTCAATGAGTTATGGAGTTTGAGAAAAACATGTTTTTCTGAAGAAAAAAAATTAGAGAAAGTGAAATTTTTTTCTTTTTACAACAGAAATTAAAAGACTTATTTAATATCTGAAACTGTGTTATGACCATGTTTTTGGGACTTAAAATACTAGAATGGAATTTTATACAAAATATACATACATATCACAAATATTTCAAAATCACTCTTACATTCCTCTTAATATTTTGGGGTTTTTTCCCATGATAGTATCACAGAAAGGTATAAATTCAAGGTGTGAAATTAAAAAACACTCAGTACTGTTGTTGTCTCAACTATGGGTAACACCTTTAGGAAGCAAAAGAGTAAAGGAATGAGTAAAATTCAGTTTGAACAGAGAATTCTTTCAGAGAAAGATGTAGACAGAGGTATACCAGTTAGAATAAAAAAAAAAGATGGGACTCTTGAGATCATTTCTCAAGAAGTATATAACCCATTATATCCAGATAAGAGTGATCTTAATGTTGTCAGAGATTACATAGAAAGACCCTTGATTACAGAAGAAGGCAATGAGGAATATAACCATGTATTACCCATAGAGGGTGAGGGTAACCTGGATTACCCTGTAAGACCCTTGACTAGAGAAGAAGCCAAGTTTATAGATGATAAGAAAAAAGAGATGTCAGAAAAAAGATTAATAAAAAGATTTTAAACCCACAGAAGAGTCCACAAAATAATGAAAGAAATTCAAACTCAACTCTTGGAAGATATTAAGACTCATTATCAAAACAAACATTAAGAAAATACAGGTAATGGTTATATTGCTAAGTTAAAAATAGACAGATTTAGAGTGGCTAAAAATTGGATATTTGATTTAACTGGGTGCAGACAGGAAGATGTAGATCAAATCATTAGAAGTGATTATCAATACTTGATCTTACAAAAAGAAAGGCATCCAGAAACTGGAAAACTTTATCATGGGAGAGGATTCATACAAATGAAATACAGGGCTCATGAGAGATACATGTACATAAAAGATTCATGGGTTAACTTGTTTTGATATGTCTCACAGTACCCCAGAATTGGAAAGAACCTTTTATAGACAAGGTAACTATGAAGAATATGGGGTTCTTAAATCTGAAGTGAGAAACAGAGAATTAATTCCAAGAGATTGTAGATTTACCTGAACAAAATAAAAAAAATATTGAATATACCCCATGACAAAAATACATTCTTCATTCACATAAAGTGTATGTATGTGTTATTGTTTTAATGAAAAAAAATGTTAAAAATGTGTGTTTTTAATGTGAATTTATTTTATAAAAAAGGGGTTATTATTATTATTTTAAAGTTAAATTTAATTTATAAGTTTTTAAAAAAAAATTAATTTTAAAAAGTGACCTGGTGTTATAAACTTGAGAGAAACACACACAATGTTTCTCTGACTGTATAAAAAAGATCCTCTTTTTTTCTAAAGATACAATCGTTTCTTTGACTGTATTTTAGAGAAAAAAAAAGATCCCATCCGGGGACACGGATCCCGTTCCTGCAGAGGGGGCAGCCCATTCCCTGCTCGACGATACGGGCCGCGCAGAGGACACAGGAGGGTCTTTGGCAACATCGTGAGCAGCAGTAGTTGTTTTCTTCATTGTCACTCATACAAAGAGAACAATAAACTCTCTGAACGGGAACCCGGAACCCCCAGGTGGGGATGCGGCCCTGATTCCTAGCCATTCTCTGTGCGGTAGCAGGTCTCTGGGTCGGCGGCGGTGGTGCGGGTCTGGATGAGGTGAAAGTCCTGGGTCCACTTCTTACCCTAGTATAGGGGTGGGTCCTCTGACTCCTTCTTCTGTCTTCTCTCTGTGTGTTTGCTGTCACCTGCATAAAATTATAGCGGGACAGCTCCTCCCCCGTAGCGATCCGCCTCACGATGACCACAGTCTCGATGGAGATTCCGGGAATCATCCGGTAAACTTCTTGGAACTGCTGCTGGGACATCTTGTTCTTCTTTTCAGTTCTTTTCTTCTAATCATCTAAATCAGTCAGGAACGAATGATACTGAAACCACGGAGGGGCTGTATTTATACACAATAGCAGACGATAGTTCAATCGCGGCAAAACATCAACAAATCAATCACGTGATTAAATGTGATTGGCTAAAAGAAAATCACCCCATTTGGTAAACACGCCCATCACAGTGAGAAAGCAAAATTGAAGGGGGGAAAGACCGAACCCGAGTGTATCTATGACGTCATACAATAAACATAACAGTGATGTAGTATTACAAGATTTTTTTATTTTGTTTTATTTCTTAAAAACTAACAATGCTTCTAACTGTCGAATTCTCCTCCGAAATAGTATTTTGTATATGATATTCATTGCATCCAAGGGGGTGGGGTCTAGTCATTCGTAGATTTTTGAGGTTTTGGTATTTTAAAAAAGTCACGGATTTCTTAACCCTATGTGTGAAATTTCCCAGGTATTGAAATACATACTTTTTTTTCTTTTCATTGCATCTATGTATTATCACAGTAAAAAAAAAATATTATTATTACTTTTTTATTCTCATTTTTTTTTATACCCCACGCAGGTAAAACGTATTTTTGGCACACTGCCCTGACTTGAATCGCTGCCAAGTATTTACCTGTGTAGTCAGCATATTTTTTGCACACGGTCCCCTGACTTGAATCGCTGCCAAGTATTTACCTGTGTAGTCAGCATATTTTTTGCTAACGGCTCTAAACAAACTTGACTCGCTGCCAAGTATTTACCTGTGTAGTCAGCATAAAAAAAAAAAACGTAGGTAAAACGTGCACAAGCCCCGCCCCCTCACAGCAGGTATATAAAGCGGAGCTGGGAGTACCCTGCGCTCATTATTTCCATCATGCCTTTCACGTGGAGATGGGAGTATTGGAATGATGTAGAAAATCATGTTTGTCATTACTGTGATCAGAGCACCAGGAATTATAAAACATTCACAGTGTATAACCCCTGCCCCGGAAATTTTAAAGTCAATTTAAGAGTCTATAGGATTTGCCAGCATTGTGAAATGGCATTTCCACACTGGATTGAGGATGATGGGCCTAGTATGAAGACTTGTGGGTGTAGCTGGTGCCTGAAATATTTCATCTGGAAGAAGGGAATTGAGAACATACCGCCTCCCCGATGGATGAAAATTACTAGGAACAGACCCTTGAAAGAATGTATGATGTGCTACGAGGAAAAGACTCAAGGGAAATGGAAATGCAGACATTGCAGGCAATATCCGTGTTGTGAAAAGTGTGTGAAGAAACTTTTTGAGACTTCCTACCAGAAATGTCCCTTATGCCGATACAGTGAAAATTAAAATCATTTTTGTATTTTTCATTGTGAATAAAAATTGAATAAAAATCAAAATCTGTGTTCTTGTTTTCACTAAATCCAGTTTGAACCGGTTATAGGGCTGTCTAGACTGTGAATGAATGGGTGACGTCATAATCACATTCTTGAAATGTTTTGCACACGGCGCATTTACCTGTATAGTCAGCATAAACAAAAACGTAGTACCAACGTACCAATGTAAACACACCCCGTATTTAGGGAATAGGTTAGGGGATAGGGTTAGTTAGGGCTAAGGGGGTTAGGGTTAGTTAGGGTTAGTTAGGGGGCTAGGGTTAGTTAGGGTTAGTTAGGGGTTAGGGTTAGTTAGGGTTAGTTAGGGGATAGGGTTAGTTAGGGCTAGGGGGGTTAGGGTTAGGGGTTAGGGTTAGTTAGGGTTAGGGTTAGGGTTAGGGGGTTAGGGTTAGGGCTAGGGTTAGGTTCGGGCTAGGGTTAGGGTTAGGGTTAGGGGGCTAGGGTTAGGGTTAGGGTTAGGGGGCTAGGGGTTAGGGTTACCACTCACTTGACCCCCCTTTTCCCCTCAACCAATCAGAATTGATCACGTGATTTCTCTCAGCCAATCAGAATGCGGTCCTAGCTAGGATGCTTATACTACTCATGTGTAATGGAAATTCTCAGGTTTTAAAAGTCCGGCCATTGGGAAACAAACATAAAATTAGGAGATTTGCAGACCCTTTTTCAGAAATGGATTTAAATTTGCTTATTCAAAGTTCTGTAACAAAAACACTTTTTAAAAAATGGGAAAGTATTAATGTTGAGGAAGATTTAAACTAATTTTTTTTTTCTTCATGGATCTGCTATTTTGTAGCAACTTAATGTCCTTGCGTTTGGTTTCCCTGGATTTTTTCCTAACATTTTTTTTTTAGATTCTGGACATACATGTATTAAACCCTTAATTCACTCTTCTTTTTGTTTTTTAAATACCGTCCGATTTTGTTATCATTGCCGTCCGATAATATATTATCAGACTGGTAATTATTATTATCGGACGGCTATAGGTAATTTTTTAGACTGCAAGAACAAAGGCATGACGTCACAGCAATGTTTTAACCTAACCTATCAGCCCGGCCATCCATGTAATTTTAAATCAATGACTGATTATTAAACGTGTTCTAGCACAGTGTCCTATTTAGCAATAAACATGCTATCAATAAGTTATGTGACGGAATTTAGTATTCACAAAAGGATGTATTCGCTTTAACAAAAGAATTGACCTATAGGAGAGAACAATTTCCCGGAAAAAACGACATTTAAAAATCAATCTTTATTTGTTGTTTTCTACCGTATATATGTCTAAATTTTTCAAATTTGTATTTGATACCTCAAATTCATTATTTACAACTTTACAATAAACCTCCAAAGTTGACCGAAACACCATTTTGTCCATAAAAGCATTGATTTTTGCATGAATTTTGGCCTTGAAGTCCTTCAGGGCAGGCCTGCCCCTAAATAAAATTGTGATATTTTGATAGGTTAGGATGTAAGGAATAAATTAAGATAAGACTTTTTTAGGGGCACCCATGCCCTGGGGTCGAAATTCACAAAAAACCTACAAAAAATAAGGAAACCTGATTTTCATCACCTGCTTAAGATTTATGCCATTCATTCTTATAGGTAGACTAGCTCAGTTGATATAAGCGCTGACTTTTGCACCTTGGATACTTTCTTTTTAAAGTCGGGGGTTCGAATCCACCTGGTACAACACTTTAAACTTTTAAGTTTCGCCTTTTCAAAGACTATTTAGATTTTTTTTTATAGATCTGTGTATTTTTCCTTCAATTATCTATCCTTTATGCATGCCTATTCTTGATATTATATAAGAAACACTAAAGAGATATCAAATCGGAACAATCCAATGTACAGTTCTCAGTCAGGCGGAACGAACCTCAGTATAAGCACACTTTATTCGAGGACAAGAATAAATCACTATGTGTTATTCAATACAGGTATTCTTGGCAGCATTGAGCTGCGCTGAATTTCAGTTGCATATATTCCTTATAATTAAATCACATTGATTTTGGCTACATATTTCAGTAAATGCACTCCCTTGGATTTCATTTAGGCCTATATAATTTGCACACATTAACGACATTATTATTTTATTTTAAGTTAAGTTTTATTACATCCACGGATAAATTGCCTAGACATGAAGATCAGAATTTCAGAGACAGTAGACACTACCTTTATGAACCAAGAGAAGTAAAGACAAATATCAATTAGTACATATGGAGATAACAAACTCAGAAAATCAATGATAGGGTTCCTCCTACCTCTACTAACTGAAATAAAAATTTAGGAAAAACAAATTATTATATGTATTTAGACTAATGTCATTAATCGGAAGGGAAATCGACAAGCTTTTTGTAGAGAAAAAACCAAGTTGGTCCTATAGGTCAGATCCATATTTATAATGAAGTGATCCTTACCCGAGGAAATATATCCGGTGAATTATTATATTCATATTCAATATGTCTATGTCCTTGGTTTCAACAGAGAAAGCGAGTTTAGGAAGAAGCAGGTTTTTCTCTTTTAAACCATGAGCGCATGTTTGTCAATTAATCTCCCTTTTGCACAAAATTACTAACATGACTAATGCAACTACTGTTAAGAGGAGAACAATAGACAAACATGCGATCTGTATAAAGTCAGTCAAAAAGTAAGTGTCTTCATTAACGTATGGGAATTGAGAAAATTGTGATGACCCATGACGTAGAAAACATATTCGTACTTCGTAAATACTATACAAATATTGCTGTTTTTTAGGTCAATACGATGATTTAGACACCTGAGGAGTACAATATTCACTGAGCCCAAAGAGCGAAGTGACTTTTTTACTTCGAAGGTGGCTAAATCATCGTTTTGACCTAAAAAAATAGCAAGAACTGTTTTATTATATGATTAAATGATAGCAAACTCCTACAAGACTGTTTTTGCTTTCATTGAAAGTTTTAACGAGAAATTTCAATAAGAACACATTGTAAGAGAAAAAATGGAACAGGTCAATAATTCCTTACATTGACCTGCAATAATTCCTTGTATTGACCTGAAACGTCACGTGCAGGTCAATACAACGTAGTATTTTTTAACATAGTTGGATCTCAGCCAATCAGAGAGAAGGAAATTATTCGATCATATAATAAATACGTTTATTTGTTATTATTAATTAAAGTTGTAGATAAGTGTTCATCATTCCTGCAATTAAAAGAAAAATATCTCTTGAAAACTTTGCAAATTTCGCATATCCTTAACTGCAGTCACCCTTTAAATTATTTTTTTTTAAAGGAGTATATATGATAAGAGCCAGTTTTGGCCCCCTTAAAATTAACATTTTAGAATGATATTCAAATATGTTTAATTGATATTTATTTTGTAGAAAAGATTATATTAGAAATATTTCTTATAATTTTTTCACATTTATATGCACTCTTTAGCTGTTAATGACATGAAAAATAATGCTATTTTTGCTATCTAACAAAAAAAGCCAAAAATATGCCTTTTTCCTGATGTTTTTTCTTATGAGAAACATAGAGCGCAGTGTAGAACATGCATAATTTTTCTGTCACTAATTAGTATTGGATAGATACGTATTTGGTAAAAATATAAAGCTTGTTCTAGGCTGCGCTCTATATTTTCTGGAAAAAAAACCTGCTTGAAAATAAGCAGTTTTATACCAAATATGCTAAAATGGCGGGAAAACGTGATTTTTATGACATCATATTTCTAAAGTAAGGGACTTTTGATCAAAATGAAAATGACCAATAAAGGTCGCACATATAGCTGTACAAATTAAAGCTATATGTAAAGTAAAATTAAGATATTCATTTTAAGGGGCCAATTGAGACAATTACCACATATCGCTCTTTAAATAAAGGGATTTCCATAGATAGCTACACGAACACGTATACATGTACGTACATGGTCATCTGCTTAACCTCTCTAATAAGTTGGATGGGACGACTCAGCTATGTTAAGGACTCCCATAAGTACATAGCTTCGGGAAATCAATCATGACCTCAATGTGTCTGAACAAATAAATTTCGGTGAATTAAAACTAATATTCTTTATCATACATTCTTACATACAGTAATTTCTCATTAATATTCAAAACATGAATCAGAAATTTTTTGGATTAAGGGATTTGTCTTAAAGAGAACCCAATCAATTTTATAGTGAAAAATTATCAGTATATCGTTGAACTTTTAAGATCTTTTAGCTGTACATATTTTTACTAATTTTAAACGTGTTACATGACAAACAACTGATGTACGTGTATTCACTTTGGCTGCACTCAGCAGAGACCATGTACACACATATGTTATAGTAAAACTCCCATTAAAATCAAAACTCATGCTGATAAAAGAAATCTAATATGATTTTGAGTTTGTTTTTTTTTTTAAAGGCGTATTTCCATTGGGTGTCCTTATAGTTTTATGTGCTTGTTATAGGGTTGATATAATTATTTCAATTTTTTCACACTTAATGCTATTCATTAACATTTTAGTATTAATTTTCTTTTAGATGTCAACATTTACCATTGATGGATTGTGTGGGACAAAACTATCTTTTTCTTCAGATATCATGGTACATGTGCTATCATTAAGTAACTATATTTATTTACATGTGATGTCTTGAAGACAACAGCTTCCAGATTATTTTTTAATCTTTCAGCTTTGAACAATTTTTTTTATTGGTAGCAATATTGGTGAACTAAATCGATGATTACGATTTGTACGTCCTTGAAATTAAAAGTCTGCAGAAACATTTAGGAAGGTTTTTTTTTAATGTAAAGGAAGTAGTTTCAGATGAAAAGATATATCAATGTAGTAACTTATTATGGAATTTTTTCGCGCCCAATCATTAAAAAGCAATAAATTAATTAATTTAGTTTAGATAAATATGATGTCTTATGAAAAATGCAGAAAACGAACACTATTCAAGTTCAAAATCCATCAAACATTGACAAAATTGGAATAGAGCAAACACGGACCTCCAAAGCATCAAAACATCCTTAGTGTTAGAATTGAAAATTTACAAGTAAATTTTACGCTGCCACACTTTAAGTACTATTTAGAAAACGAGACGGTTTCTGTATCGTAGATACAAATTTGGGGGTTGATACGAGTGCGCAGCACGAGTCTCCACCCCCAAATTTGTATCCACGATACAGAACCTGTCTCGTTCTCTAAATGATTTGTGACACGATCAATCAAAAGTAGCTCCGCCCACTTTATAACTTTGCAGCATCCAAACTTCCGCTAGAGTTCTGTAGATGAGGCCCCGACGGGGAGTACGCATCCGCAGTATATATATTTCTACGGAAAACGTAAAATTCGGTCAGATTAGTCTTGACAATTTAACGGGGTAGACGTAATCGAGTGATTGTCAGTCTTAATGGATAAATTGGAGGATTTAACCGTCATCGTTGTGATCTATTGTAGATGGAGATTTATCAAAATTTATTTCAGGGGTCTTAAAATCCCGGTTTAATTAGATTAACAAAAACAGGATTTACAGAAAATTCTTCGATGGACTTTGATGTCACGGACTTTATTTTCAAATTGAATTGCGACATTGAAAACGAAATGAAGGAGATGTGTGGCTGTCGTCAGCTAGAAGGATTTTTAAAAAATGAAATCGCGGAAAAATTGGAATGATTTTGCACGAGGAGAGTGGATGTTTTCCGTTATAGCGAATTTTCCGTTTCGTTTGGACCGAAATTACGTACAGAGGATGCTTTCCGTTATTGCGAATTTTCATTTTACTTTGGATCTAAATTACGTGTAGATTCTGTGTGGAATAAATTTTTAAAAAGTGATTGAGAAATTTCGACATTTTACATTCTCAGGAAAATACTGGGTATTTCTCCAAAATTAAAATGGGAAAACAACAGCATTTACTATTTGTACGTGCTTTTGCTAAATTGAATCAGATTTATTTTTAGACCGTGCTGTATTTTAGATACAGAATAGTTGGCAAATACAATACTGTATACAGGGCTAATACAATACGGAAAGTAGCTCCGCCCACCACAGTCCCGTTCTGTATTGCTAATACAGAACAGTAAACTTAAAAGAAAAACACCGCTAATCGTGTCACAAGTTTTCTTAATGTATCTTTTTTAAAGTCAACAGAATAACTTGTGACACGATAGCGGTGTTTTCTTTAAAGTTTACTGTTCTGTATTAGCAAAACAAAACGGGACTATGGTGGGCGGGGCTACTTTCCGTTCTGTATTAGCTCTGTATACCGTATTGAATTTGCCGACTATACTGTATCTAAAATACAGCACGGTCTAAAAATAAATCTGATTCAATTAAGCAAAAGCATGTACAAATAGTAAATGCTGATGTTTTCCTATTATAAATTTTGGAGAAATACCCGGTATTTTCCTGAGAATGTAAAATGTCAAAATTTCCAGATCACTTGTTAAATTCTTATTGCACACAAAATCTACAAGTGATTTCGATCCAAACAAAAAGGAAAATTCGCAATAACGGAAATCATCCTCTCTTCATTCAAGTCCATTTTTTCGCGTTTTTATTTTTCGCTGACAACAGGCACACATCTATTTCACTTCGTTTTTTAATGTCACAATTCAATTATAAAATAAAATTCCGTGACATCAAAGTCCATCGATGAATTCTCTGTAAATCCTGTTTCGTAAATCTAGTTAGGTCGGAAATTTAAGACCCCTTAATTGGGCCTTAAATATATTATAATCAATGTCCATCTACAATAGATCACAACAATAACTGCTAAATCCTCCACCTCATCCATTAAGAAGGACTATCACTCGATTAAGTCTTCCCCGTTAAATTGTCAAAACTAATTTGACCGAATCTTACGTTTTCTGCGGAAATATGATATTATATACTGCAGATGCGTACTCCCCGTTGAGGCCTTATCTAGGAACTCTGGCATAAGTTTGGATGCTGTACAGTTATGAAGTGGGCGGACCTATTTTTGATTCATCGTGTCATAAATCATTTAGAGAACTCGACAGGTTTTGTCTCGTAGATAAAATTGGGGGGGGGGGGGGGGAGACTCGTGCTACGCACTCGTCCACCCCCAAATTAGTATCTAAGATACATAATCCGTCTCGTTCCCTAAATAGTATATGAATGGGTCCAAGAAGAAAATGTGTCAAAATAAACAGGGTTCTAAAAATTAAAAGAGATTCAGAAGATGACGTCACAGTATTTAAGCTTTAATCTCTTGATATTACCTTGACCTTTATAAAGATATAAAGAATGGAGACTCTTTATATATGTGTCTAAATGCAAGCCATCTACTAGCTATTTATTGAACAGTCGTTACACTACAGACTCTTACACGCGTGTATATTGTATTTAAACAGCATAAAAACATTCTAAAAATGTAGACTCCCAAGTGAGTAAGTGTATATAGGATGTCTGATTTTTTTACGAAATTTATGGGCCTTTCAACCGCCGTTAGGGTTCGATTTAACGATCAATAATAAACAATCAATCATTTACAGCAGGTCCTGAGGTTTTTATTGATTGCTTTTAGGCGAGTTCGTTCCAGGGGTTTTAAAATTTAGCATAAGTGAGAATTAAAATCACCAGAGGTACTGTGGGCAATGAGCTCACTAAAGGACACCCCACATGTCAACGGTTTTCTCAGGCGCACACTAATATAGAAAGTTCACAATGGCATTTTGTAATAAAGACTCTGTGAAAATATCACTAAATTGTATTCAGTTGTATAGGAGGTGCGGATAAGAAAAGGGTACCCTTCAACATTTATAAAAGAATGGCAATGTCCATGTTTTGCTCTTAAGAAACCAAACCAGAATTTGTATCAGATGTAAAAGAATAGAAGGTGCACAATGACATTATTTTACAAAGATTCTTTGAGAGTATCATAAATTTCATTCAGTGGTAAAAAAGGGGATCCGGTTAAGAGATGGGAACCCAAAGGAATAAGAGACATTCCGATAACTATACAGCACAACGCTCTTTCTAAGCTCACATGGTTTTTCGCACAAATTAAGGTCACATTCTTTTTGCAATAAAATGCACATTAACGACCTTAAATACGAGATGCATTCCTAATATATATTTAATATCTCATGTAAAAGGTATAATTTCTTTAAATTCATAATCTTAAAGTTTTGAAGTTGATATTTTAAAGGGACTTCATTAATGAATGATAAGAGGTTATATCTGTATGATTTCATCATATGTTTTTACAAATTAAAATTATCCAGCTTTCTTTCATATTATTTAGTTGAAATTTTCAAACTGTCATCTTAAAAATGAGTATTTTTCCACGTACTTTGCACATGTTCCATACTCGTCGTGGTTTTGTCGAAATGTAGCGCCGAAAAATGACAATGCTGCATAAAGAAATTGTGCCAAAAAATAGGATAAGAAAGTATTGTTCTTC
Source organism: Saccostrea cuccullata (assembly GCF_032062105.1). NCBI lineage: Eukaryota > Metazoa > Mollusca > Bivalvia > Ostreida > Ostreidae > Saccostrea > Saccostrea cuccullata. The sequence goes on from NW_026936505.1 coordinate 45,370, forward strand.
TTTTTAGAATAGTAAATTGTTACCATTGAAAAAATAATTCTTTTACATTTACTGTATGTAACTTTAGAATTTTGCTGTCGGATCTATCTTTCATGGTGCTAGATTTCAAAATAACCCTCAACAAAAGTCAGCTTTTAAACATGAAAAGCAGTCGAATAAATGAGAAATACTATTATCGTCTTGCACTTTACAGAGTCATGGTATTCAAAAGAAATTTAAAAAAATGATTTGCACTGTTTTTGAGTCAGTGCAAGGCAAATGACTGCTTTAAAAAGAACGGATATATAGACGGCTACATTTGACGAGAAACCACATCAGCCAAGAATATATCAGAATCCCACCTATAATTATGTGTGAAATTTGTTTTAAAATAGTTAAATAAGTTTAAAAATAAGATAGAAATCACTTTTAAGATATATTTTGTTTTGGTATGAGACTTTTATTTGTACGAAAAACCATCTGAACTTAGAAAGTGCGTTAAGCTGTATAAACTCACACTTTCCGAAGATCTGATTGATTCCTAAAGTGAAAAAATATAATTAATTTCTTTATTTCATCACATTTTTTGATAACTCACAGCATCATTTGGCTTTATTGGTTTATTCTTCTTCCACTCAGGAGGAATAATACATTCCGGACAGCCTCCAACTGGAAGATCCAACTTCTGTCCACCCGAATCCAAAGTAACATGACCATTCCTTATCAGTTTTTCTGCCTCTTTAAAATTAAACGTTCATGTAGAACAATTTAAAATATTTATTGTAAAAGGTCATTATAAATTCTGAATTTGACACTCTGTGTCATACAAATATTTAAAAGTAGCATTTTCATTTTTGCTAAATGATATTGAAATATATGTGTTTTACGCATTAACATTATTTTTTCCTGTTACATGTACTTGAATTCATTGGTCTGAAAGTAAATATACCAGGTAATAAATATATTTTGTGTGTTTAGATTTTGTTACCCATATTTTCAAAGCCAAAATGGCGAATCAAAGTTTTACGTAGGTTTTAAAGGGAAATCTTTAAAATCATCTTCGCAAGTACTTCAAAGCCATGATTAGAGATATTTATATGGAATCATCCTCAGGTAGTGTAGATTCTAGTTTGTTCAAATCACAACCCCCCGGAGATAGGGTGCGGCCACAATGGGGGATCCAAGTTTTACTTTAAAATATATTTTAAAAACTTCTCAAGAATAGCGAAGCCATGATTAGTGGTACTAGTATTTATATGGAAGCATTCTCAGGTAGTGTAGAATTAAATTTGTTTAAATCATAACCCCCAAGGGTCGGTGGGGCCACAATGGTGGATCAAAATTTTATGTAGAAAAATAAAGGGAAAAATTCCAAGATCCGAAAAGCTATGTTTAGTCATATTGGCGTGTAAGCACCCTCATGTACTGAAGATTTTAATTTTTTTTCAAATCATGGCCCTTTGGGGTACATATGTAGGGAGCGAAACAATGGGGAATCAAATTCAAATTATCATGAAGAAATATATGGGAACAAAATGTTCAAAAAGAATTTTTTTATCAAGAACAGCAAAGACATGTACTGTATTGATATGAAGGCATTCTCATATTGCATTAAAATTCAAGCCCTCCTCAACCACCTCGATAAATTTTCAGTTCTGATCTAATATGTGGACTCTGGGCCTCTTGTTTATATTTCTATGAATTTACATTAAATTTAACTTAAGCATCAACATTAAATTTTGCTGTTGGCTTCAATTTAACATTAAGCTATTTCGATTCAGATATATAGAAAATTTTTTATCAATTCACATTTATCCTTCCATATACAATGTATGGAAAACTTAGTTAATTCAATACGCAAGAGATGCTCTATGTGTTTTTGTATTTTTCTAAAACGAGGTGAACTATTGGCAAAAAGTTGATGAATTACTTTAAGAATATGAGAAGTCTCGTTTAAAGTCGTACGTTCTATGGTCGATACAATGACGTTGTCTGCAAATACTATTTAGATTGACTCAAATTCTGATGGACGTTTTCCATACCAATTATTAGTCCATTCTTTACGAACAGGCGAGTATAACCTCAATCCTCCGTGGCACCTGATCCCACCTCTTATGTTTTGGAACTTCAAGTTTGCTCTGCTCCTATTTTGTATTGTTTTATGTACTTTTGAGTCTGAATACAGTTCATTATTGCCATATATTTCATATATAGATCTCATTATGTGCTGAAAGTTTTTGCCGTTATCTGATTAGACTGATGTTTAGCAATTCACTGTTATCGTTTTTGACTTCCTTATTTGGAAATTATCCAGATCTGTTAAATGATCGGTACCGATATTAATCTTACCATTTATTTTTTTTTTTCAAATTCGATCTTACCTTCTGTATTCGTCATCAGGATGATCCATCTTACTTTCCCACTGCCAATAGTGGGTAAAAAATCGCAATGCGATTTTTCAACACCACGGATACTGTATAGACACTCCTCCTTCACTTCCTCTGGAACTTCTTTGACCAGCACACACCGTCTACGTATAGATTCATTGCTAAACATGCTTAGCTACTGAACGTTAAGTTCCCTTACATGATATCTCTTTTGCATTTAGCAAAAAAGTACTTTCGCATTAATCAAATGTTTGGAAAAAACCTTTTCTTTACTTAATTCTAGCATAAAATTTTCTACTAGTTTCGATTCCTTTTTCATTGTGTATTGGTTCATTGGTGCATGTGAAAAGAGTGGTATTTAACATTTTGCAAATCATGGATTCATATTTCGATCAGAGTTTTGATCCCATAGCATTTACTTTCATGCTTATTTGGTGACTTTTAAATTTTTTGATAAGCTTGACATGACCTGAGGACATATTCAAATATAATACGCAATACACAAAATTGGTAATTTTTTAGATTAAAATCAATTATCATGGATGTTCAGTATATTAAGATTTTATACAGAACAAGAACACAATGATAGGAGGATTGCGATTTGTAACTATAATTACAGTCATCTAAGAATGGCAGACACAGAAAAAGACATTTTTTAAATTAGAAAATATAAATACCGTATAGCGGGTATTTTAGCGGGGTGCTAATTTTGGCTTATTTTGGCATTTTGATGGTAGCCCGCTAAAATCTAAATCGCTAAAATACTCTGTACACTTTTTTATGGCGCCGCTGTAGGGCCAGGTAAAATAAATATTTTTTTTTGTTCGGACAAATTAGAAATTCGTTCCGACCAATTAGATATTTGTTCTGACAAATAAGTTATTTGTTCGGACGAATTCGATATTTGTTCGGATAAATAAGAAATTTGTTCGGGCAAATTAGAAATTCGTTCAGACAAATAAGTTATTTGTTCGGACGAATTAGTTATTTGTTCGGACAAATTAGAAATTCGTTCGGACAAATCAGTTATTCGTTCGGACAAATTAGAAATTCGTTCGGACAAATTAGATATTTTTACGGACAAATTAGTTAAAATGTGAACAACTGTCATGACACCGCGATTAATTTGCAATTTGCATCAAAACGTTTCATTTTATTTTGATTCTTTGCAAATACATTTCATGAACAACATCACCAATAAATATTTTGAAAATATGTCGTTTTCATGTTCATCCCTTCATTATCATTTCTGTGTAAAAAAATCACTTCCCTGCATTTATTAATTATGACATGTTAATGATTTTTGAAAAACATTTCTGGTACATGTACATATGTCGCCGATTTGTGGCTGAAATATTGCCAATTCGGCGTTAAACCAATCTAACAATTAAACTGGTACATATGCTGTGTATAAAATTTAAAAGGTCCTCAATGAGTTTGAAATATTCCTGTTTGTAAATTAAGAAAACCTCTTTGTATTGATCACATGTTGTTCCTGTGACTCGGGAACCAGTGAATTTCCTCGCATTTAATGATGATATCACCCGGTTAATCAGGTATATTCCTTAATCCATAGCTTTACAGAGCATAATTATAGCCAACCCCCAACCAACCCCCCCCCCCCCTCACCCTTATCGAAGAGGTACATGTAGTCGAACAAAATTTTGAATTTCACTAGCAGCATTTCTTAATTTTGTTTCTACAAATTTACAGTACCAGTTAAAAGGTTTGATAGGCTAATGACTAACTAGAAAGGGTACATTATGAAACCAAATCCTTTTATGGGGTAAATAAATCATGAACGAATGAATGAAAAAATATTTTCAAGTAACAACCCCCCTATATTTTAAAACAATCAGTTGTCCTAATTATAAAGAAGCTTAATTTGCATTAAATTATGGTATTTTTGTGCTTTTAAATTTTACTGCACTATCTAGGAACGTACATGCATTAATCTATTTTTTTACCCTTTTTTTCGGGAAGGGGTGTGTGTTTAATTTGGTCTATATTACCTGCATGTTTTAGACTTCTTATTACATGTACATAAATTCTTGCGCTTTTATGATATGTAAAATTTATATAGATACTTAATAATAGTATTTGATAGTTTTTAGAAAGAATCCATTAGATGGATTTTATGAGATTCCCACTTTTTGTTCTTTATAATAAAAATACTTAATTGTGGAAACAGCGGTATATAAACAAAACTACAATTGTCCTAGGTAGTAAGCTCCTCCCTAAAAAAATTAAGAACCTTCGGATAAGAGGCTTGGTATTTCGAGTCCGATGATTATTTAATATAACACAGTAGGAATAAAACCTTGAGGAATGGATCTCAATTTTTTAAAAGAAGTGGTAATTGAAAATGGCACCTCAGCGTTAACATTTTAACATCACAAGCAAAAGGTAGTCTTGAAGAAGCCTATGATGTTTATTTATGACAAATCTTATGAGTGTGTCAGGGATAAAAGTGAAAAAAATGTTTAATAAGACGTAACGGACCCTTTGAACTAGTGGGCTCTTAGATAATATATTTTTAGAATGGCAGACTTAAGGCCTATAATAGATATTTTACATAGTACCATCATTTCCGAGTATTTACAATCGATATATCCGACTTCAATAGCACATGACTTGTTACAACGTGTGTATGTCATGGTCCAAAGAGCTATTTATGTATTAAAAAGGGGTGATTCCTTCTGAATAAACAAATTGTATATATCTCTAGACAAGATAATTTGTGCAAACATCTAATTTCTACGAACAAATATCTAATTTGTCCGACAAATAACTAATCCGTCCGAACGAATTTCAAATTCGTCCGAACAAATAATTAATTCGTCCGAACAAATAACTAATTTGTCTAAACAAATAACTAATTCGTCCGAAGAATTTCTAATTCGTCCGAACAAAAATCTAATTAGTCCGAACAAATATCTAATTCTTCCGAACAAACAACTTATTTGTCCGAACGAATTTCTAACTCGTTCGAACAGATTTCTAATTTGTCCAAACGAATTCGTCCGAACAAATGAAAATATTATTTTCCCTGGCTCTCCAGCAACGCCTTACTTTTTAGTGTTTTTTCTGGTAAGAGCTGAAACTCTATGTCCGCTAAAATAAACAGGCAAAACGCAAAGAAAACCCGCTATACGGTATCCATGTATCCCGATAGTGTCTTGCTAGTCTAAAATCATTTTTCGTGAAGCGGATTATAAAAAAGCGTAAACTGCCCCAAGTTATGTTATATTGTATAATATAAGTCGAAATATGCTTCATTCCTTATAATTTAATTTCAGTGTAGACAATGAGACAATTTTTCCTCCAGAAAAAGGCTTCAAATATAGCATGTATTTTAAAAGTAACGTCAAGCGGAGTAATACGTTTTTGACGAAACTCATTGTGACGTAGGCAAGTTATGTTATACAAAATATTATATGTACCTCTGAATGATTTAGCCAATGAAATTAAATCATATTCTTTTAACAAATTTGTCGTTGTATCGAATTGAAAAATATTTTCAAAAGGTACAAAATGGGCTTGCGAAATGCAAGGAGTGTGAAAGGGAATACAGTGTATAATCAAGTTGTAGACAGTGTACTTATACATAGTTTAAAGTTTTTTAAATACTCGATCTTTCTTTTAAAATAATTGTTAAGATGAGATCTTAGTACTTTCTCCCGGGTTTGTTATTCTTAAGTTTTTTTCTAATAAAATAGCGTTTACAGTAGGTTATACTAGTATTTGATCTTTGTTTCTGTAGAGGCATTCAACAAATCTTCCTCATCTTTTATTGGAAGTACAGCGACAATAATCCACGCATAAACTTGAACAGTTACATCAATACCCATGAACGTCAGAAGACCTTAATATTAAATGAAAAGATTTAACAATATCAAACAAAAAACAAATCGATGCTAATGTAAATTTCATTCATTCAACATTATCTAAAATGTGTAATATTTTTTACCTATAGCTCCGATAGGAATCCAACACAGCATATCTGTAACTGCAACTGTAATTAAAGTCTTTGCTATGCCCATTTCTCGTCTTCTCTGTTGACTGAATGGATGCAAGGCTGTTTTCTTTCCCATTCGAACAACATCCGTAAATATTACAAATTGTCCAATGAGAATTGCAATAAAGATTATGAAGTTTGCTCCAACAAATATAATCATGGAGTATTCCCATCCCGATTTTCGTAGAACAGACAAAGGCAAATAAATACATACCCCGGAACTAGAATAGTAGTCATCGAAATATTCACTTCCGGTAAGTGGTATTAAAGACAGAAAGAGAGCAATAGTCCATACCAAGCTGGAATTGAGTTTTGATACCCAGATCCTTTTCTTGAGAATTGAAAACGGAAATCGCACTATAAGTATTCTGTCAATAGTGATCAAAAGTACGAACAAAGCAGATGCCTCACTGGAAAGAGTAGCCAGGACACCAGCAAAGATGCAATAAGGACTGTGTCTCCATGAGAAATCTTCAAAACCATAACGACCACTGAACGCTATGTTAGCCCCGGCTATAATGTAAAGATAAACGCCCATAAAGAAGTCTGCAAGACCTAGATTTAAAGAATAAATGTCAAACGTTGTGACTGGTTTCTTCTTTATATGATATAGTCTGTAAAATATACCAGACATATTCCCAAACAGAGCAAGAAGAGCAATATACCAAATGATTATCCTCAGAATATGTAAATCTATCAAATTGTAGCAGGAGGATATTTCATTTACTGGAGCTACACACTGAATCTTGCTGACAGCTTTAGGTTGTGCACAACAGAGGGTGTAAGAATCAACCTGAAGATAAAGAATATTCATAAGACTGTCAAACATTCCCTCCACCACTTTAACATCATTATTCTGCATGTTCAGGTACTGCAGTCTTGACAGATACATGAAATGACCACGGTTAAGATTTCGTAGATTATTATTTGACAAATCTAAATGAGTAAGCTTAGTAAGTTTATCAAAAGCTTTTTCTTGGATATATGTCAAATGATTTTCATGAAGAATAAGGTACAGGAGATTAGGTAAGTCTTCCAAATCTTCATTATTGATTCTGAAAATCTTATTGTAAGAAAGATCTAAATACTGCAGGCGAGCCTCTGACTGTCGGTTATCAAGAGTGTAGTGCAATGATGTGATCAAATTATGATGTAAATAGAGCAATTGTGTGTATGATATAAGTGTCCATGTCTTCAAGAAGTTGTAACTTAAATCAAGTGTAATGGCATCATAGAGAGAACCAGGCTGTTGTTCAGTCAGATTACAAACACTGAAGTTAGCAACCAAATAACGCAGGTTTTGTACAAACCCATAGAATCCTTCAGACTCTGACAATCTAAAATGGGTCCCATAGAGTCCCTTGAGATTGGTGTTCTTATTAAATAGAGAGCTTTTATGAACATACCATTCTTCAAAATAACCCCTTTTTCGATGAAAGTTAAGCCTTTGAAACGAGCTCTCAATTATACGCACGTATTGTATCTTATCTGTGCCATAAACAAAGAAAGAGAGGTATTCAATTTTACTGTATTTGATTGAAATGCTCTCAATGTTCTGATTTTCACCAATTTTGAGAAATTGAAGGGTACAATTAAAAATGTTGAGCGCCCTTACATTGGGAAACTTTTCCTTGGTTATTTCTAGGTTTTCTTGAACAAGACCATGCCAGGTTATAAAAGTAGCATAAGTTGGCACGTTGTCAGAAGAACAGTTAACAGACAGACCAACACAGAGACAGTCAGGGGGACAATATAAGAAACAGGTATCAGAAGAATTCGATAGACACTGGTCCTTCTTTTGACATTGATTTGAAAGAAGAATGAATTGTCTCCAAGAATCATTTATTGTTCTCTGTGGACTGTTCTGTGTTTGAGGCAGAGTTTTAATTGGTAGCAATGAACTTCCGTTTATTCTGCAAGATGATTCAATGACATCCCAGTCTGAAAAAAAAATAATGGCAAAACATGAAAATATTTCAAGTATTTGATTTTTCTGGAATGTGAATTATTTTCTTTTCCAACTGAATTGTGTACAATAATGAGTAAACCCAAATGTTCAATTTTTTTAAGATAAAAGTGAACATCAAAATTCTAGAAAAAGATATAAATAGCAAATCCACTTATTTGTTATTATAATTAAAATTCCATTTTTTTGGAGACTGACTTTTTATTTGAAATAAAATGTCAATCGTTTTGTAACGTGAAACTTGTAACTTGAAAAACAGCAACACTTAATATCTTAAAATGTTATCAGTTCATAAATCCTTTTCTCCTGTTTCAAGAATCTTCAGTTTAATGAATATGTATATGAAGTATTTTGTATTTAAAAAAAGAAACCAGTAGACATTTTTGCGATAAATATAAGTACACATTAAGATACATTTAAACGAAAACATACTACAATTATTTTCATCCTCTTCTGCTATACAGTCGGGTTCAAGATCACATACTTTGTCAAACGGAACACACTCATCACTGGTATCACTACATTTGAATTCATGAGGACCGCACTTTTCTGTAATTAATCAGAAATAATACAACATATCCCTCCAAACATTATTTTATATGATAAGTTTGTACCTTTCACTTTATTTTAATTTATTCTTAATCAACCCATAAATTGATTCTGAATTATTTCAAATTTTGAATAATTAAGCATCCATCAGCATTTTATATTTTTTACTTGCCACATATTCCATCGGTGATTGTTATATTATCAATGAGAAGAAATCCATAGGAAGATTTCACAAAAATTGCACGAAACACCACCTTAAAAAAAATTAATAATGAATTCATAAGAAAGAGGAAAGATGACCAAGAATTAGGATTATAAATTACATGATAAGATAACTTTACCTTAAATTTTACTCCAACAGGAAGAGTAGCAGATGCACGGTTAAATTTTACTACATGTGACTGGTGGAAGTTTAAATGATCAGAAAAGTCATATGGATGGAAGAAATCTGTTATGTACCCTACAACAAGGGTGGTTTTTTCATAAGCCAAAAAGTTATAGCGAAGACAGCGGTGATTCATTGAGATTGAGATTTCTGGTGAAACTACATCAGTGACTTGCATTCCATTTTGAACTTTATTATTAAAATCTCTTGCTGCGGCAAGTACATTGTTTTCTTCAAGTTTTTGAAGCATGCCCACAACAAAATCAGAAATGCTAGCTCCAAGCGCTATGGAATAAAAAAGAAAAAAATATATATAAAAACAGTTAGGATTGTGGGATGCTAAAATGGAAACATATTATTAAAAAAAAGAAAAAGCTGAACTGATTGTGTTTGTCATATTCAGATGTAAGTTGGTCCTTGTGTATGGTCAGTAAAACGCCTTATATGAAAAAGATGCGTCAAAGTCCGCAGTGTCTTCTATTTCAAGCTTTTTATATATATATATATATATATAGGAAATATATTGTTATATAAATATATATATGTATACTTCTTTGTGAATTGAGAATTTAAAGTTTTTATTTGAATGACATGGAAATTTCTTATGAGATTTCAAATCTACTAAAAGTTCTTTCGCGTTTTTATTTGTCCTTTTGCATGAAAGCATAATATAGGATCACTGGTTCATGTTGCTGCATTATATTTTTTGGAAATTTCATTCCCTGCTTTTATACTTTTTGAGGGGCGCTCAATAAATCATTTAAGGCTTTATAAAACACTTTTTATCTTTTGATAAATATCTGTTAGTGATTCATGTCAATGTCAAAGTTTCAGTAATTCTACAGGAATACAGGAATACAAGCTTTGTTTTAAAGACTCATTATAATTATACATTTCAAAGAAAATTTTATTTTTTGACAGCAAATCTAACATGATACTCGAATTATACTTTCAAAAGAATATTTTCTTCAAACATTAATGCCAGTTTTATACAGTTAAAAAATTGCAAACAAACAGATGGACTTCGATTTGTAAATTTTTAAATCATTATACTATAAGTATTTCAACTACATGTACTTTTTTTATATACTTTTTGTATTTACAACCTATTTTACAACCTCTTCTTTACCAATGTTTACATTACAATTGTACTTTAATTTTGTCCTATTTATCATGCTGACTTCTGATGACTCTATGATGTACAGTATACATTACTTTTATTATTACTGCTGCAAATAAAATTTTTCCTCCCTATCCCCCTAACAACAACCACGGCATATCAATAACAAAGCTGGTTATACTTACATGTTAAATAGGCTTCCAGTGAGGTGGTATTTTTTCTTTGCCATCGCACTGCTGTTTGAAAATCGTCGTTACTATTGCACTTCCCAGGATTCCCTCCCCATCCACAGAGGACAGCGTACGTTTGTAACTGGACTTGACTCTTGTATGACGTCCAACCACAATTGTTTATTTCAAAATCACATGCCACTAAACGTGAAAAAAAGGTTCTAGTTGCTGAGAGAATTTGACTCAAACCACTTTTTAAAAATGAAGACAAATCAAAATGAAGCCTTAACAATACGATTAATTAAAAAGCCATCTGAATTCCTTTTAGCTACACATTATATGGATCAAGATATAGAAAGGCGAATTATTCCAGTCTGTCATATACTAAAAAAGACATCGATGTAATATGAAGTGTTTAAATGAGGAAAAATAATAAAGCGCAAAAAAGGTTTGACATATTTCGGCTGTATCTGTCATAAAATGAATTATGATATCCAATGGCAGACAATAGATTGTTCAATTATTTTCTACATGAAATAGCATGTTTAAAGATTAAAACAGCTGTATATATCGTAAAAAAATATATCATTTTCCGAGTTCAGAGTAAAAGTCAAAATGTCCGTCGGCTTGTGGTGCTTCTCAATATGAAAAAAAAATAAACGTTTCACAACAAACAGTTTGTGACAAATGTCGTTTTAATAACAATTTATGGTACAAAGGTAAAAAATCATTTATGCAATGTACTTACCGTTGTTATCAAAGTTCTCCTCAGCAGAATATAACGAAAAGAGAACCACAGCAATTATAATCAATTGGTTGATTGTGAATCTTCTAATCATTTTCTCAATCCTCCCTAAGTATTGAATTGGACAGAATCTATAAGTGAGCAAATTTATATGCCGGAATTCTGTATACTCGTATTTAAAAATCAATAAAGAAATTTGAAAACTATTGCATGTTAATGTTGTTTTAGGAAAAAAGAGAACATTATTTCATGATATATTATGTTTTCCTTACTCTTTACAACTTGATTAAGTACTAAAATACAGAATATCAATAATTAAAGCACGTAACGGATTTATATATCAAAAATGATTTAGATACATATGCCTGCATTAATATTAATAATTAATATTAAGATTAGAATATTGCATTTTATTATCAAAATGAAGTTTGTGTTTTCTTAAAACAGAGTACATATGAAAGAAATACCTTATCAATTTTCAAAATAAATTAATAAAAATTCAAAGCTACAGTTTTAGTGCAAATAAATGTAAATTTTTATTAGCAATTGCAAAAAAGTAAGAGCATTTAAACAATAAAACACAATTGCAAAAATGTAAGTGCATGCATATTTCTAAGTTGGTGGCAATATTTAAGATTTCCAGAATATCTGAATCGTTAAGAAAGACCAAAACCTTTGCATGACTTCATTTTTATATATATCAGTACTGCTTACAGTTTTCTGACCAATAGGATATAGAATATGAAACTGGAGTTTAATAAAATTGCTTAATCCAACTGTACAATGGCAGATCAATCAAAGAAAATATGTAAAAGTAAATTTACTTGAGGCATAACTTTTAAAAAGTCAAAAAAGAAACCCCATATCCTATATTGGCTAATTAATATCATGAGGAACTAAATAAGTAAGTAATTTGTTCATTTATAGTGACATTTGTACAGTTAAATTCTTTTGTTTAAAGACAGTATAGAATTACAATCAACATCCGGCCCATCTGGCCTATATGCCACTTTAAACACAAAATTTGAATTCAATATAGAAAGAAAATAGGGAGCAGAACGTAAAGAGAATACCAAACAGTTCATGAAAATAAACATAATTGTGATAAATATTTATCTATACATTTTGTACGATAAGATTGGTAGTGTTTGTTATAAGGATTATTATTAGATGAAAATGACATTGAAATACATTATTATTTTCTGAACATGAATATTCTTTGCATATATGAAAAATACATTTTATATAACCTGTTTAAGAAGATTCAAATAGTATACACTTGTATTTCCAAATTGTACTATCATTTGAAAATGTAAATATATCAGTTTGTGAAATTCTTATGAAGCAAATCATACAAGGACAAGAGTAGAAAAATTAATTTGTCGTAATTTCTAAAAAAAGTCGATAAAAATTATCCTCATCCCATTTTGTTGGCAAGAGGAAACTATTAATGAAAGAATCTACGAGGAACTAATTAAAGTACAATTAACGTCTAGATTATCAAATATACATTTTTACTATTTATATTAATCGTGTTTATATCGTATACTATAAAAAATAAAAACGACTTATAAATACTATATAACACACAAAATGAAATTTCAAAATAGAATAAGGAAGGTTTTTTATAAAATTGTCATATATTATAATATATTAATTTAATATCAGATAAAAAAGGAAAAATTATAATAATATTATATATACTTTATAGTGAATTAATTTGTGTGTAACTTATGCAAATACATTAAAATATATATATGGAAAGAATTAATTCATTCTTCGTTTAAGGCAGTGTGCGCAATTTACATAACAAAAAGGTCCTGCACAGTTGTAAAAGTTGTATTAAAAAAGTGTTTATATCAAATACACTATAATAATATTGTTTCAAATTTAATAATAATGTTGTTTTTCTGATTAAAAATGTTTTAAAATATCTGCATTGTCTCGAGTACGTTGTATTAGATAGCAACTGACCAATGGGGAAGGATAGTAACGACAGCGCAAGAATTTTCATTTTTTTTAAACAATATATTCCTGATACGTGCCGATTTGCCACATATAACATTTTTCAAGATTCAAATACCACTTGTAATCAGAAGTTGTACTATCAAAAAGAAAATGTAAATATATCATATATATATATATAATATATTACGGAAGCAAAGCTACATAAGGAAGAGTGTGAAAGATTAATTAGTCTATCAAGGCATAACGGTTTATATAAAAGGCTAAAAATGTGTTAAATCCAATTTTTGCAATTAGAAAGGGGAAACAATTAATGAAAGAATAAAGGAACTAATATAACGAGAAACAATTAACATCTAGATTATCAAATCATACATTTTTTTATATCTTTAAAGAAGCTTATTCGCAGACTTGTGAAAAAAGACAAAAACGACATTTTATATGATAAACATTGCAAAGAAATCTCTTTGAAATTTCACAATATATTAAAAGGTTTTGATAGAAATTGTCAGGTATGGATCAGGAGAGAAGTGATAAAATATGTCTAAAAAAAAATGTAAAAAATATTATTATATTACTAACTCAGAATTGTGTTGAAATCTTTAAACAAAAACTTCAAGTTGCAATATTTAACATGTAAATTAATATAACGCCATAATGGATGCACATTTGTGTGTGAAACAAGAATGATTAAATGATCTGAAACACATTAAGTTGTATGCATAATATTTAAAAAATTTTGTATAAAAGGGGTTGTAATTAATCAGAACAATAAAGCAATATCTGTCATTTAGAATTCATCTTTTCATGTAATATAATATATAATAAAGTATATATATATATATATATATCATATATATATATATATATATATATAAATTATATATATGTATATATATTATATATTTAATATACAAAGATTCATAATGAAATGTTAATATGATTTTTTTCATAGGGGTAGATAAAGGGATATATGATACTGATTACACTTAAAGATGCAGCTATATTAATAGTAGAAAGATTAATTTGTCGTCCACCAAAAAGTTATCTGTTTATTTTCTTTGCAGACGCCGTGAAATTTGTTTACAGATTTAAAAGTAATATCTAGGCGTCAGGTTTGTTTTTACTTAAATAATAGACATTATTCTCGACTTGCAAAATAATAAATAATTATAATTTGATAACTTTATAACGAATTTTATTTAAATGATGTAATTTACAGCATTTTCGTAACTTTTATTGCTAAACAAAATATATAAATTTCCAGCCGTATTTTAAAATGGCGCACATTATAGCGTATATTACTTTAACACGCTGTAAATTTCTTTGGATTAAAAAATACATTCATTCTTCGTTTTACATTTTTTTATTTGAAAATTAAAGTAAAAAAAGAATTTTAAAAAATTCAAAAGGACCTTTTTGAGGTATCCTAAACCAGAATGTTTGCAATAAAATATATTCATAATAATTCATTTTTATAGAAAATTATTTAGTAGAACGATATTGATAAATACTCAATTTGAATTTTTCATATCTTCCTATATAAAAAGCTTTCTTTAGCAAAGAGTTTATTTCAAATTTTAATTTTCATTAATTCACTCTTTATTCTTTTCTGTTCTCATTTTCAAAGCTTTTGATTTTACAACCAAATACAATACCATAAGACTTTTGAGTATTCTTCATTAGATTTGATAATTTCTCAAGCAATAAAATTCTTATTGCATGAAATTAAGGTAGGATTCTTCTCATATTTCTAATATTTAAAAATTAATGAAATTTTCACAGAATCAAGAAAATTAAATTTGACCGTTTTATATTAGAGGCAAGGTCAGGTCAAGGTTTTTATCTTTTTACCTTGACATTAACAATAAAAAATAACGATGTTGCCACTTTTTCATGTGATACCTACTGTCTATTTCAAAAGTTTAATGAGTGTTCTTTTTGCATAAAAACATTTATTATATCGGGTTTATAGCATGATGTTACCAAATTTACATAAATAATTTAACTTAACTGGACATACAACTAAAATTTTCTTTTTTTCTTAATTTTTTGTATATATTCAGATATTTTAATATGCTTCCTATATTTAACTTTTTCAATTATTTTCATATATAATAAATGTTATTGGGAAATGTACAAAATGATACAAAAACATGAAAGTTTTGATAGTTTATGTAAGAGAGAAATAATACTTTTTATGGATTTTAGGCTCAAATCTTTTATCTGAAATGGGAACCATTTAAAAGCTGATAAAGTTTTAGTTTCATGAAAACCATATTTATTTGATATATTCTGAAAGTTTACTCATTATTAATATAAGTAACATTTGAAAATTTCTCCATTTCTCATATTGAGTAAAAATTATTCTAAATGGACATTAATATTATAATTTTAAGTCGCAGAAAACAAGATTATATTTCATATTACGCCACCAATCCGCCAAAAATATATCCCTGCTATTTTTATATATTTGCAATTTACCATTTCTATTTAAAATTGTACAATTGTGTCAAGGAAAGAAAAATATGATCTTGAAAATTACTTACATCTCAATATATTTGACATATAAGCAAATATACTTTGAATGTTTCATCTTTCAGAAACCAGAGAAGAATCCAATACTTTAATTGAAACTTACAAGTCAGTAAATATAGCATTTAGAGCTTAATTGAATAACCGGTCACGGTAGCCTATGGCTTGTTCTTATTTGATCAGGATCGAGGCCCGGGTTCGATTCTCGTTCGCGGCGCCGTGTCATACCTAAAACAAAAAAAGGTAGTGGTTGTTCCTTCTCCAAGCGCTCGGCGCTAGAAGCGAAATTCACAGGCCTTTAAGAGCATGTCTACGAGAAAACCATGCAAGAGGTTATGGGAGCAAGGTTCTCAATTTCATGTTTTGTATGTAAAATTCTTCTATAATATGAAATATTTTGCCACAAATTGTTTGTCAGTGTGGTCTCACTTAAGGTGATTCCACCCTCACAATTTTATAGGTTCTAAGTACAAAAACTGCATTTATTTTCATTAAATATACTTTAAACTTTCCAATTAAGGCAAAAAATGTATAGGTTATCATATTATTTAAGATGCGAAACATGAATAAACAGAAGTGCTTGTGAACATAAAAAATCGCACATATTTTATAAACAGTATTGTGAAAAATATGTAAAAACTGGTTAAAATTCAAAAATGCATAATTCTGATGCTGAGCGTTCCTAAATACTTCCTACTTAAAAGATACTTTTGAGTTGTGAATATCAGGGAAACTATTTTACAATAAAGCAAATGCCAGAATGAAGAGACTTTAGGAGTTACTGCCCTTGTCAACATTTTTTAAAGATTAAATAATTGATAAAATATAGAAAATATGCATTTTTATAATTCTTTAACTTAACAATATTTATCATTACATCTATTGTAAAGCATTCTTCCAAGGTATATTGTTCTAATAAGTATGAATTTAAACTAATTACAGTTTTTGCAAAAACCTATGACATCACCAGAGGGTGGAATTACTTTAAGGGGTTAAATCGACGCTATTACCAAAAATAGAATTCTTGGTCCTTATGCAGGGTGAAAACAGGAATTTTATAGGATTTTATATTTAAGAATTCAGCATTTTACTTGATAATGATTTAGTATATCCATATATGGTTGAAAGTAACAAGATACACTTGTTTCGGAAAATTTTTCATAATCACAAACTTTGCCCTCGTTTAAGTGCAAAAAAGGTCACAAATCTGGCAGATTTCCAGATTTTTGAAAACTGGTGAAAATATTCACTTTTCAAAAACCTATTACTCAGTTAGTTAACGAAATTTGGAATATTCACATGTTAAGGTCCAGATCTAGTACATAACTTGAAAATAGTTATTGGTGCTAGATCCATTATGGCGTCATAATCAATTTCAGATTTCTTTTTCCCTTACTTTACGGCTTTAGCAGAATTACATTAGAAAAAAGGGTATTTTCATGTCATTCAGTTTGAAATCATATGAAAATTAAACTGGATACCTATATTAAATTTGATACTGATTTAAATAAGAGGCCATGAACATACTAATTACTGTTTTCTGAAAGACTGTAGGCAATCTGGATACATTTCCTTTTCCGAATACAAAAAAACTCCCATATTCATGACTGGTTTTCTTAATTTTTCATTAAAAATGACAGTTTAATATACAGTTTTTCATCCTGTTTACCTACAGATTATGCCCCGAAACACCTTATTTGACCACACTAAAGTTAAAAAGCATCAATAAAGGAATTTATTTCTCCAGTTTGGTAAATCTGTAGGCACCTTTCATTTACTAGATCTTGACCTTAATAATTATTGTGATGACAATATTAGAAATAAATTAATGAATAAATTATCCCTGCAATTCAAATTAAATATATATATTTGACGAAATTCCTGGATCTTTAAAGACGTGAATTGCTTAAAATCTCTATGTGAAGTGAAATGAAACCAAAAAATGAACTATAAAATTTCCTAAAGTGAGGTTGTAGTTTTGATGTTTATTCCATATCATGATTGACATGTCTATTGACAACAGAAAAAATCCGATAACTTTCAATTGTTTCTGCTAGGAATTCTCAGTAATATAGCTGACTTCAGAGCAATTGCAGATGAAGATGTTGCTGATCATTTGGATGCGAATTACTCTTATTTGCACTGTTTCATATGGACTAAGTGAGTTGTATGCAGCGAGGGATTACGCATCAGGTAAGTACATTTTCTTTTAATTTGAAACGACCAATACATATTTATAGTAGCCATCTTCTATGACTAAAAAAAAAAAACTACTCTAGTTCTCTCTTTGGTTGAAAGTTGATCATAATAGAAAAATTGAAACTTTAATGTGGTATATAGTAAAATAAAAAAGAATTACTAGTACATGTATTCATGACATTTTCAAAAGTTTCTTAGAATCTGTGAATTTTTCATGCCTCTCTTAGAAACTGTTAGTATAAAAAGAACATGCTCTTGCATATCGAAAGATTGGGAGATACGTGTATACTGTAGATTCCTAATTATACGCGAGGAATTAATTCCAAGCGTAATTTCGCGAGAAGCATCGCTTGCAAAAAATATAACTCGCTTTTATTTTGATGGTGCTGAAATCCATGAAAATCCTGCTGATCAACGTCCATTCGCGAATTATGATTCTCGCGATTTGACATCAAAGAGCCAGTTTGTTAAAGAAAGCACTCGCGAAAAATAAGGAATCTACAGTATAAACATATGAACCTGTTGATACTATATATGTACATAAAAAAGAAAATTAAGCAATAAATATTATAAATAGCTAAGGACAAATACTTTTGAAAAAGAAAAAAATTTCCCTTTGATTTTTCCCTTTCGTTGATAAATATAAACAATACGTTTGTTTCAAATTTGTTTGAAAGTTTCAATATATTAAAACAACTTTTGCATGAAAATTAATTGATTTGTAAAATAGGATGTAAATTGTTTTCAAGGTTTACATGTATTTCAATCTGACTAAGACAATGTAAGGCAGGCAACATTTTAAAAAAAGTTTTCCCAAGCATGAGAAAAATTCTTTTTTAAATATTGGAACTATAGATTTCCTATCTAGCTGTGGTTTTCTTAATTTTTCTCAAACAATTCCATTTATTAATCTGATTTTTGTACATGTTACAGCTCGACTCATTCCAGTAGAATACTCAATTTTAACTTCTTCAATATTCTCCTATACTTGTTTGTTTGTTTAATGTCAATTTATAGTAAAATAACTATTTTCATCCGTTTTTATTTCAAACCAATTGTAATCCTTTTGTTTATATATTTTTCAATCAAATATTTCGTGCGTCTCATAAATACATAGGGCTCTCGGCAGGTCAGACCAGTCAACAGGGATACTTACTCCTCCTACGCACCTAATCGCATCTGTGGAACTTTTTGGGTGTATTATCTTCTACAGAGCTTCGTATTCTTTGTAGTGATTTTTGGTGATCAATGCCGGTTCGCTCTATCATTTATAAAATGATACACTTTTTAAACTTTTGATTTGAATCCTTAATCTAAAAAGATGTGTTTTCAGTCAACTGTAATTTTGAAAATGGAACATGTGGATGGACTTGGCAGAAGGATACGGTAGCTCTCAATAAAATGACGCCCCTGTGTGGAGCCTACGGTAATCTATTTAATTGTGGTAAAGGATACCATGTCCAAACTGCAACTTGGTGGAAGCGAATACGGATTTCCTCAGCTGTAAAATATTTAAATTGTAGGTATTTCTTCAATAGTGAAATTCCTTATACCCTTTATTCTTGCTTAGGAGAATCAATCTATATGTAATTTTTTTATTTTAAAACAATTAATACAATTTTAACAATGCATGCTTAATTAACGTAGTAAAATCAAACAGATCTTAAAGTCACTTTTTATACTATTACTCATCGATCACATAAAATGAATATTAAAAAAAACTAGTACTGGTATAATTTTCACTCCTTTGTACTTTTAGATGAGTACATTTTAATATTTCGTCTATTCTGCAGCTCTAGTTGGGCTTAAGGTTACTGATTCTACCCGTAAGCAGATGGAAAAACTTGAGGACAACTACGTCCTACTATCGTCAATAAATTACAGCAATACATTTATCTATGTTCACACCATGGACGCAGTCAGTATAGAGATCCCACTTGCAATAAGAGGTCATCGATGTCTTCATTACAGCTACGTTGTATTTGGTCCTAAGGCCACGCTAGTCGTTGCATACATAACTAACTATCTACAGCCTTATTATCTTTGGGAATTTTTAAACGTACATGATAAGAGTTCTGTGATCAGGTTCAGAAGAGCATCTGCGACTCTTCCCCTTGGAACCAACTTTAAGGTAAAGATAGGTGTTTCTTGATATTTCGATTTAATCATCCTTTTATGATACTCATTATAGTTAAAGTTAACAAAATTGAAATCTTTATATTTATAAAAATATTGTATGCAGAAAAATTGTGTCCCGTCTTTATATTTGGTTTTATTGAACAATACTGCTAACAACTGATTTATCACTAAGAAGATCCTTCTATCTCATATAACAATCTTAAAAATGTTTTATATATCAACAGGTGGTTTTTCGAGCCTACTTTTATATTTGGCCTCGAGCTACTTCTTTTGTCCTCCTTGACAACATATCCATTACAGAAGGAATTTGTAGTACGTATGATAATCAAATTTTTTGTGGGGTCAGTTTTTCGAGGTCTGAGGGAATAAATATTGGTTTATAAGGACTCGTTTCGAGGTGGATATAAATTCATGAGTGTCCCATACCTCGAAAACAACAAAAATGAAACCCAAGGAAATCATGATTACTTAGTACTAAAGATTATAGATATATGCTTTACCATGGTGATTTGAGATCCTTATATCATCAACTTTTTTGTCTATAACTTATGTAGTTTAAAATCAGAAATAAGCTATCATCTACAGTAATTTTTTTAAAGACAACTGTTTTTGTTTATCTATGTGCATATAGTCCTATATATTATTGTAAAAAGTTGTAAATTTTCAATGGCAATTTAGATTTAAGACATGGAAGAGGACCATGTAAGTTTTTGGAACTTATTCAATCCAATTGACATGATGTCAATACAATATGTTCAAAACAATTTTTTTAGAAAGAGCACCAATTTGCTTTGCATTTGTATGATTTTAGAAACATGCAGTCCTGATGAATTCAGATGCAGCGCTGACCGGGATGAATGTATTCCACTATTTAAAGTTTGTGATCTTGTATCTGATTGTCTGAATGAAGAGGATGAGACGCTTTGTCGTGAATGTTATTGACAGTCTTTGCTTTTCACCCATTTTTAACACGAACGACGTGTTACTGTTTTCTCAATAATCCCATAAAATATAAATTCAATCATAACGTTTGTCATTTCTTTAGTTGCATTTGTAAGGAAAAAATAGAAAATAAAAATTTTTGAAGCAAAAAGGCAACTTTCCTCTTCTAGCATATTTTCGAGAACCCAATCTGTTGCGAGCATTGAATGGGAGTTTCCGTTTTTCTGTTCTTATGCCCCAATATTTGTGTTTTCTTATTAAATATTTATACAATGCAATTTTTTTTTAATTTCAGGGAATATCAGTAGATCCCTTTGCAGTCAAGACCAGGTCTTGAGTTCTCAGAATTTATCCAGACGACATGAGGAAGATCAGACACAATATGCCCCTGCCACAAATATTTGCCGTGACTGGGATCAATGCCCCATGAATTCCTCGAGCACTTGTTTTCTACATTGTCTTTTTAACTGTTCCTGTGTTGGTTTGTCTGTTAGTTGTTCGGCTTCAAATGCCCCGGTTTATGCTGTCTCTGTGTCTTTCAATGGTTTACTGAATGAAAATATAGTAATAAGTGGAAGTCTGTTTCCAAACCTGAAACGAATTGTCATCACAAATTCTATAATTGGTTCACTTAATATTAGCAAAGAACATATAGAGATAATGTCTATCCAAAAAAGTAAGATTACCAATGTTTTCTTTCATAAAAATTCCTTCCGATACATAAATATCAACGAATCTTCATTTGAAAACATGTACTTTTTTCATAATTTTGATAGGTATATCTTTGATATTTTAGAATTCAATGTTCAGAAAAGTTATTTGAATAATACATTTGATTTTGTTGTTCCATATCGTTTAAGGAATAACTTTACATTTGAATCCCATGTTCTGACTGGTTTATTGAACAAAACGGACTCTAAAATAGAAGAAGGAAAGGGTGTCCGTCTAAAAATGGTGGAAACAAGGGGATTTCATCACATGCTTGAGAAACTTCGCTTTACTGTGGTTGATTTTAGTAGTAGTTTTTTAACTGATCAGCCAGATACATACTATGAAACATATACGCTTAATTTAAGCCACAATCGTTTAACCACATGGCATATAGTGTCTTTGATACAAGTTTTACATCTTCAGCATAATTTGATAGTTTCGATCAATTACACCATTGACCTTGGCATATCAGAGGCCCGGCTTCATTATCTTGATTTATCGTATAATAAGATTGAAAGAATAGCCAATAATGAATTAGCTGTCTTAAACAACCTCATGTATCTTAAACTTCAACACAACGTCATAAGTTACATTCATCCAAGAGCATTTTTAAAATTATCTGAACTGATATATTTAGATTTATCAAATAATCAACTCCGTGATTTGGAACGCAGTCATTTTATTCATCTCTTAAATCTTCGCTATCTTTATCTTCAAAACAATAACCTGAGGGTAATGGAAGGAATGTTTGATGGCCTCATGAATATTCAGTATCTGCAAGTTGATTCGTACACACTTTGCTGTGCACAACCAAAGGCTGTCAGTAAAATCCAGTGTTTGGCACCCGTAAACGAAATATCCTCCTGCAACGATTTAATAGACATCCCTCTTCTCAGTATAGCAATATGGTACATGGCCCTTTTGGCTGTCTGTGGAAATTTGTTTGGTACATGCCATAAACTGCTTTTGCTGAATAAGAAATCAAGTTTATGTAAACCATTCGATATTCTTTCTATCAATCTTGGTTTCGCAGACTTTCTAATGGGTGTTTATCTTTACATCATAGCAGGAGCTAATTTAAAATTCAGCGATCGCTATGGTTTTGAGGATTTTTTGTGGAGAAATAGTCCTTTATGTACTTTTGCCGGTATCCTAGCTACTCTATCTAGTGAAGCATCCGCTCTTTTTGTACTTTTTATCACCATTGACAGAATTTTGGCCATTCCATTTCCATTTTCATTGCTGAATAAGAAAATCAAGATTGCAAAGATCATTTCCATGTTAGTGTGGATGATTTCTTTCTTGTTGTCATTACTGCCCTTATTTGGGATTGAGTACTTTAAGGATTATTACTCCGGTTCTGGAGTGTGTATCTCTTTACCTTTATCAGTTCTCCGGAAACCTGGATGGGAATATTCTATGGTACTCTTTGTGGGGGCAAACTTTGCCATCTTTATAATTGTTCTCCTTGGGCAAATGCTCATATTTATGGATGTTGTTCGATTTGAGAAGAAAGGGAATCGACAATCGTTTTCCCCAAAACGAACAGAAATAAATATAGCCAAATCCCTAATGGCGGTTGCAGTTACAGATGTGCTTTGTTGGGTTACCATCGGAACTATAGGTAAGGAAGTGTTAACATGTATTTTATACTCAGGTACATTGCAATTTAAAAAAAAAATCAATCATGTACATTCAGTTAAACTACAAATATAAGTTTATGTGCAACAAATTGCTTGCTCTAAAATGATTTGTCTGTTTTTTAGGGTTTCTGACATTTATGGGAATTGACGTCACCAATAAGGTGTACGCCTGGGTCATTGTTGTTATTCTCCCAATAAATTCGGCACTGAATCCTCTGATCTACCTGTTTTCTGTGATGATGAATCGTGGTGAAGAACAGAGATGTGGTTCTTAAACCGATGAACAGGTTGTTTTAAATATATTCATTGTTGTAAACCTAATCATAATGTACATGTGCAGTGTACATGTTGGTTGTGTTTTTAACCAGATGATTAAAAGGTACATGCATGATTTTAATTTTTTTATACAAACACATTTTTTTATCTTTCGATAGATAAAAAAAGAAGTTTTTAAATAAATAAATATTTTATAATTGTAATCTTTTCAGAGATCTTCTTGGACATCAAGCTTTACAAGTAACACAATAACAAAGGACGGATCAAAGAAGTATCAGGTATTTCCTTTTCAATTTTCTTTTGAAATGCTTACTATTGCTTTCAATAAATGTCTTTTTAAACATTTAAACATTTTTTCTTTAGGTATCAACATCGGGTGGTAGACAAACCAATTTTGTCCAGCCATGGATCCAAAATGAAGAAAAACGAAAGAATTCGAACATTCAGGTCATTTCCTTGCAACGTCTAAAAGTCGATTAAGATTTTCTTTGCTTAAATAAAAGAAGTATTTCGTTTTGGAAGATGATTTGATCTATGCTTGGTTATATTTTGACGGAGAAAGCAATTGTTTTGCTCTAAGCAAATGCTCTAAGCAAAAGCTCTAAACTTGAAAACGTTTTCCAAGGTAAATTAACAGTTCAAATTGCGTCATATTTACAGTCAACTGTGTTCTCTGTTTGACATCTAGTTGGATTATTTGAAGATTATATGATATGCCGGGTAGGCTTGGCTGTCATGAAATATCACATACATTTCCGGATTTCTGAGATTATTACAGGCAGAGTCATAAGTCACGTGACTTCCGGCACCTGGTTTCGGTGGAAGTACATTCATGTTACTATTACCCATACAATGATCACCAGTCGCAACTTGGACAAAGAACATGTGCTTGTTTCTATTTGAGTCGAGTCCGCAATATCCAGCAGAGTAGGACGCATCCACAGCAAAATAAACCTATAAATATTAAATCCATTGTTGATAACTTTATCTACAGTGTCTGGGTACGTCCCATGCCACAACCATTGCTGGGGGTCTTTTCCATTCTTTACTTCGATTTCCTTCCGTTTTGCAACATACTGCTGATACAGATATGGGTTTTGCACCCTGCGTATCTATGTAAATAGACAAATATTTTTTTTCCATTAGAAAAAAATGTCATATTTAAAACTTCAACAAACAATAAAATTAGGTTAATTAAGTACTTCTAATCTCCTAGCCTGATCCCATTTCTGGAATTTCCAGGAATCTGCATTCCTGCCCTCTTCACAGAATTGGAATACTTATCAGCAGACTCGTAAAAAGTAATTATTTCGTAAGTTGTATGGTCGATACACGAGTTGTCAGCAAATACAA
>NW_026936506.1:0-7209 GCF_032062105.1 Saccostrea cuccullata
AGTAAGAATCCCATGCCAGTGTTAAAAAATTGAGGAATGATGCTACTTCGGAGATCAAACTCCATACAGTGTCAATTCTCCGGGAATACTTTCGTGCCCTACGAATAATATGGAGTTAAATATAGCGTAACGTAATACTGAGCTGTTTGAAGCTTGTTCGGAGATAGGAGCAAATTCTTTGAAACTCGTTGAGCCTCCATACATGCCCCCTAAATTCAAGGACTACATTTTGTCCAATTTCATATTCCATCACCCTAGTAAAACACTTGACAAAAAATGTGAAATAATAAAATGTTGATTAATTGAAAATGTACATGTACATGTTACTGTGTAAGTTGGACGTCCTTCGACGGAATGTCAATCGGATCTACAACCACGTGGTTTATTGATTTTTTTGTATTCACAATGTTACCTGAGTCTACAAATCATGTGGTAAATTTGAATATTATACTTTCATGTAAATTACTTGAATCTGATTCGTCGAGAAACATTTGTTAAAAAACAATACTACCAACTGAATAATGAAGCCACGCCCTCCTGCGTAGCAACAGTCCACATTGCTTGACGACGGGTGGTATTACAAAAAATAGCGACTGCGCAGAATTTGTGCTCGCACGGTTCACTGTAATATGTATGTGTATAAAAAATTCAGTATAATATAATAAATACTGCATGTAGTTGAGTGTAACATTGAAAATCTTCACCCCTCGAAAACCATTGTCATCCTCGGCTGCGCCTAGGTTGACAGTGGTTTTCTTGGGGTGAAAATTTTCAATGTTACACTCAACTACATGCAATATTTATATAATATTAAACAGGTCACAACCAGGTCAATGACATGTAGGGTATATTCCATTAAGCGACACGGGTTACACGAGTCACTAGAGTTGTAAATAAAATAACCTATCTTCGAAACGGGTGATCAACCCGTGTTACGAGAGTATACTCCTCAGTTTACCCAGAGTAATAGGTAAAAGAAATGGCGGGAAGTAAAGTCGCATTGTTAGAAAACTGTTTCTGCATAAATTTGTCAGTGTTTGTATTAGAAAGAATCTGGGTGGATAAGGCGAGTCATATGCCTATGCATGGGCAGGAAAATATCAATTAAAAAATTCTTGCAAATTCCACTTTTTGTTAAATTTGGGAGTTTTTTGTAACCATATGCATACAGTAAAAATAAACCCTGAATCAAATTACTTACAAAGTGTTTGTAATTAACCCACTATAATGGTAACTCGCTTAAGTAACCATAAAAATGATAGAAATTGAATGTTAAAACTGTGTTTTTTATATAGAGTGGGTCTTCGTACCATTTTTTTGTAAACAAATATTGAAAGGGTATGGAAGGATGTATCTCTCGCCATTTTCAAAAAAATGGTACGAAGACCCACTCTATATAAAAAAGTTAGTTTTCCTAATTAAATTTCGCAACATATTCTTAAAAACTCCAAGTCCACATGTGCGTTTGTTAATAGCATATAAAACTATTTGATATTTAAAGGGCAATGTATGTGCGACTTCGTGGCTCAGTAGTCATAGCGGCGGTGTTGAAACACCCAGTTATTTGTCGCGAGTGTTCGAATCACGTTTTTTTTTTCAAGTTCAGGTTGATATTTTTTTTTCTCACTAAAAACAGAATGAAAAGATAAGATGATGGATTTATTTACGGTCAATTAATATATTTCCTTTAATAAACAAGTTTTCAAGCTACATGTGTATATAATATTTTGTACGCATTCAGTTCAAGACTACATTACACGATTGAAATGTAAACAGTCATGGGTAGACCAGCGCGAAATGGCTGTTCTTATATGCAAAAACAGTTAAAAGGAAAGGTAAAGCGTACTATCTACCAAACCCTGAAAACATATTTGATAGAACAACTAACATGCAATATGAAAAGCATTAAGTTAAAAATACTGTAACGATAACCGCAAGGTTTAAAAAATAGGTATTGTCATTTGGACAGCGCTGTACAAAGTTTAAATGTTTAAGTATAAATCGTACATCTGTGAAATTTCCGAAATGCTTACAGAGCGACAAAATCCGTGTGGGCATATGACTCGCCTTATCCCCCCAGATTCTTTACAATGTCAATGAAAAAAAGTCTGCATTATAATTTTGACCACCCCCTTTTGTTTTTAGATCAACCTCCAAAAATAACTGTTGTGTTATCATTAACAGTTTTTGATTTTTAAAAAAATAAAGAAGTCTTTCCATTTTTTTTAAAAATATTCCTTTAATTGTTGCCCAAAACCCTGGAACCTGTTTTAACAAAAGAAAGTACGACTAAAACTAAAATTTTATGTTGATTATAATTTTTTAGAAATAAACTGTTTAGCAAATAGTTACCAAAGAAACATTCTAAATTCTATTCAATAAAATCGCAGAATTAAATTTTGGTCTTAGGTGCAAGTTCTTTTGTAAAACGGGCCCCTTGATTACAAAAATGTCTAATAGATGTTTATTGATTCACTAATAAAAATTATTTCTATAGATTTAACAATTGCAGCATAGATATGTCGTGTTAATTTCCTTTTGAAGTTAAATTATTATTATTATTAATTCAGTTTTAAGATAATTACAGGATCGAATATGAGAGCAAATAAATTTTACAGTTGCATGTATACATGTATTACAATGTAATCTTATAAATGTGGAGGTCGGATCCCCATGCAGAACCAACCGATTCTTTTTTTTACAATAGATGTTATAAGTTTATAGAAATTACCTTTCAGCCTTTAATTACAATCGTAATAATCATTGAACAATTTCATGCGTATTTAGAACAAAAAAAATTTGAGTTGAAATATTGAACATTATTTTTACAAACTCAAAATTAAATTCCACAGCCATATAATACCATGAAATAAACACACTAGCTCATGTTTTCTTAATTCTAACCGGCGTCACATTTTTTTGTAAAAGTATGTGTCTCACATCCTATGACTAACACTTTATTAATGAAAAATGTCCGCTATGGTACTTTTCTGACCAATTATTATACTCCATGCAAAATGTTACGGGGGGAGAGAATAATGGTACGTAGCAGCTGCATGGTGGAAGTGTTCCCCACACTTTTTTCCAAACATCTTTACTTTTAAAATATCTTTATTGAAAGGCCACCGATAGCTTTCTCACCGTTTTTAATACAGTAAAGCCAAACAAGGCTGAAGTCGTCTGGTATGAATAAAATTTGGTGCTGAAGGAAGTGGGATCTACATCTCCCTCCTCTAACTAAATAGGAGTTTCGTTTTTTTTCTCTGGATTGCCCCCCCCCCCCTCCTTCAAAAACAATGGTACGTCACAATAGTATTTAATAAAATTGACATTCTTATTTTTCTTTTTTATCTTATTAAGAGGGGTGTTGCTAAAACGTAAAACGGAAAACGGTACGGAAAACGTAATGGAACGGAAAACAGAACTTATAATTTCAGATTAAATCATTTAAAATACACAACTTTATAAGAAACGGTAAACTCATGCATATTTAATCCCTCATTAATAAATGCAAGTTTATTATAGCCCTGTAAAGTTTCTTATTCACGAAAACCGCTGACAAAGCAGTAACGTAGCATCGCTTTCGAGGGGGGGAGGGGGGGTGTCGGAGAAGAAACAATCAATTTATTAGTACCTGAAAAGAACTGGACAAGCGAAAAAAAGAAAACAATTGTTCAAATCGGAAGGGGAGGGATTCCATCTTAAACTTCTTTCATTACTTATCTATTTACACTAACTTATTAATTTAACAGAAAGTGTTGGGGTTTCAATGAACATTTCTACAGTGAAAACCTTATGTCTGGAAAAAGGGGGAGGGGGAGGCTGACATTTGATATATAGATGAATCATGTTAACTGGTCAGAGAAATAAAAATATATAAAAAAAATCTTAAGATTACTGCTAGAGTACCCATTTCCGGCAAGCTCGGATAAACACCTCGAGTGTAAAACTGGTTAACATTTTATACAAAATAGAGTTGCTTTCTATCTATAGTATTTAAATCCTGAATATATAGAAAGACTCAAAAATCTTTAATTTACTGTGGCAAAATTTATATATCATCTGTACAGTCAATGAAGTTAAAGTGAGGTGGGGATTGGTATGAATGACTCGTAAACATTTTGAGTTTCCCTGTTTTCCTCTCATATCTGAAAAATTGCAACTAAAAGAAACAGTTGAACACGCTAATAAAACCCTTTGCAATAACTTTTATATCATGAATATTGCTTTTTATGTGTGATTTATATCAAATCTAGGTTATTTGCTTATTTATTTGACATTAATTTTCCATTCCGCGTTTTAACAACACCTTAATAAGAGGAGGTATTGACTTGTTAAAAAATATTGCAAGGATAAATAATCTATAAAATACACATTGTATCTGTAAAAAATACATTTTGCTGAACTATTAATTTCTGCTTTGGGGTTCTGGGGTTTTGTTCTTAATTATCTGTTATTCTTTATTTGATTATTGGTAATTGTTTGTTAATAATTGTTTGTCCTATTCAAACCAGATATACAGGGAATTAACTGTTTCCCCGCCATATATACTGGGCAAAATAAGTTAGGGATCATATTTTTACACAAGAATGATTTTTTCATACCCATGAATTTATGTGACAGCAAGGCTTAAGTAGTTTTAAAAACATGTCATTAACATGATTCGATACTTAAATCACACGTGTTTATTGGGTTTGGGGACAAATTGGTCAAGAAAGTACGTGGCGTTAAAAAAGTAAGTGGAACAATGGAAGCATAAAATTATCAAAGAGGGTTTTCTTTAGTGAACATAAGAAAATTTCAGTATACCGAAAATTTGGAAATTTTTACGTCGATTTTATTTTGCAAATTCGAGTCAAAACGGTGTTGATTAATTTTTACGTTCCAAAATTTTGCGAATTACCACTGCTTCGTTTACATTTTCTTTTTGGTAATTTATTTTTTAGAAAAATATTTTTGCAAATGCAATGAACTCGCAAATTTGCTAAAAATTTATCTACAGCAAAAATTTCCAGATTTACGGTATCTGGCCAGAACTGGTTATAAAACGCTATTAGGAGGCATATGAGTATGGACGAACACTCCATGGCAGCATGGATGCTGGAAGCTGGCAAAACGCAACGTCACGTTGCAGAGAGACTTTATCTTTCCAAAAGCGGAATTAACGGTTATGGAACCGATATTTACAGGCAGAAAATTGTCAAAAAAGGCTAAAATCGGGACGTCCAAGGTGTACGGCAGTCCGTGAGGATCGTTATTTGGCCAATTTTGCTGAGACGCACGCTTCAAAAGTGCTCTTAAGCTTAAAACTGGGCATCAGAGAGCAACGGACAGACGGATTTCTACTCAAACAGTTTGAAGCAGACTTCAGGAAGCAAATCTCAAAGCTTGTCGACCAGCCAAACGTCCTGCATTAAAATTAGAGTGCCGCAGAAATCGACTACAGTGGGTAACAGAACACAAAAATTTGACAATAACGTCATTGGTGTTCTGTTCTCTTCTCAGACGAGTCATCATTTTGTCTTGACATCCATGATGACAGAAAACTTGCTTGGATTGCAAATGGGGAAAGATATGCTGATTGTTTCATTTCTGAGCAATACAGAGTAAATGGAGGTTTGGTGATGATTAGGCAGGCAGAAGTATTGACTGCAGAACTGATCTGCACATTTTGGAAGGCAACCTGACAGGTTTAAAATACCGAAATGATATTCTTCCTCCTATTGTAAGACTTATTGCATGTATTTTGGGGGAGGATTTCATCTTAATGGACGATAATGCTCGCCTCATAGAGTCCGAATCGTAAACGAGTACATGGAAAGTGAAACAACTTAGCGTATGGACCCACCAAGTCGTTTTCTAGACCGGAAGTTAATTGAACATGTCTGAAACATTCTTTAGCAACGCATTTCAGTTCGTCTTACACTTCCCCAAAATCGACGGGAAATTCAGACAGCATTGCAGGAGGAATGGCAACAGATCCCTCAGGCTAGCCTTGGACGGCTGACGGGCATCATGGGTCTGCGCTGCAGGCCCTTGTGGGGAGGTCATACAAAATACTGGCAATCACTTTAGTGACGTAATTTAACTCTTCGGAAAAAAATCTCATTTTCAGGTCTACCCCCAACATGCCGAATTCTAAAGTGACCTTAATGAACAATTTGTATCATGTGTTTAAACAAATTTATCACATCCAATGTTAAATTTTCACTTTTTAAATATAAAATATGATACTAAAATTAAAACTGCCTTCTGTTTTCTATGATACAATATTTGTAAAACATATTTTATTTGATGATCCTTAACTTTTTTTGTCCAGTATATATACAGACACTAAACAACACGAGATGTTTTATTTGGATCACTAGAGTTCAATCAGTGAGCATGCGCATATTTAACACTAGTGCGACACGGGTTGTCTTAATCGAATACACTCGTAAATACCTGTAAACAGTGAAGAAAACTGTCGGAGTTTTGTACCTTTTATCAAAAAGTTTCCCCCGAGCGCAGGCTTGCCCAAAATTTTCCCTTAGATATGTTGAATTTCCAACAGTTCACACATTCTGTCCTTTTGAGAAATTTGGGCAAGCATGCGCTCACTATGTATTTAAGCTCTATAAATCGGAATAACTTTGAATAAAAATGGAGATTCTTGATTTGCATTGACCCCTCTAACAAAACACAGCCTCGCTCTTTAATTTTATTCACTTAAAATTTCTTTAATTTTGCAAAGACCTAGGAGAATTGTTTTACTAACTTCATTAGGCTAATTTCTATATTTTATTTTTGCGCAATTTACCGGGGGCCACTTTTTGTACATAAAGTGCAATCATTCTTTGGCACAAAGCATCTATACGGGTGAGGAGGAACAAGAATTATGAATTTCATGATCCCTCCCCACCCCCCTTGGGCCTGAGGGGTGGGGCTAAAACAACTAGAAGTAATGCAATTTTTAAAAATCTTCTTTACTCTTGGTCATAAAGCAGTCAAACTGTTTGCATGAATGTAATTAGCATAGATTCCTCCACCAAAATGGTGAAATTCATGGCCTTGGAGTCAGGGGTTCTAGTGCTAGGGTGGGACTAAATAAGTATATACTGAAAATGCATTATATCTTTGAAAATCTTCTCCTCTGCTCCCGGGTATTAAATAAAGTACCTAAGTGCATAGTTATACCCCCTGCAAACAAAGTTTGGGGGTACATAGTTC
>NW_026936507.1:0-70344 GCF_032062105.1 Saccostrea cuccullata
TGTTTTAGAAGTGTACAACACCAAATACAATTTTATAGACATTTAAATATAATACACAGTTTCTTCACAAGTACTTGTGAACATACCGAACCCCCCCCCCCCCCGACATTCAACCCAGGGGTTTATTGAACATTTTTTCACAAATTATATTAAGTACACTTATTTATTATTCATGTGTACACTAGGAAAAAATCTAAAAACGCCCAAAATAATCGCTCCACAAAATAAAGAAAAATCTTTACAATTCTTAAGATTGCATTTCTCTCAAAAATAATCATAATATTATTATTAATAACAAAATCTACTAAAAAGAACGAGGGAACCTTTGGTTGACATATGAGAAAATTTCATTGACCTGTCACTTGAAATTTTAGCTTTTTTTATGTATCGTGTTACTGTTATTTAGGAAAGGGAAATATTTCCCGATATTATACTTGTTTTGCCAAAAATGAACTTTGAAAATTGACTAGATGAGTGATATGGTTGATAACCTGTATGTGTTACCCGTCCAGTACAATGAAGAGAAAGGTTTTAGTTTGATCCTCGTCAGTGGAACATCTTCGCTAGCCAAAAGTCCGATTCATTTAACCTCAGTTGAGGTTAAACGGATCGGACCCTTGGCTAGCGAAGATGCAATTGGAGCGATAACATTATTTTTTATAACAAAGAATAAATTGTGTCAGTTTCATTTAATGCACTGATCTGTTGCTCTGAGAGCCAAAGCAATTCTTCCAAACTACTGACACAATAAAATACACATGTACTTGTAATTGCATTTAACACTACCCTATTATCTAACATATGTTTTTTTCTTTATGTGAAGGTTACTAAATTATCCATGCAATAATCATTTAGATATGCAGACTTTATCAAATTTGAGAAAATATTTCTAACTTAATATAGCATTTTCCAATGAGCATAACCTTGTAAAGCATGTCCAGCTGTGGTCAGTCAACCTAATCTTAGAAATTTAAACTATAAAATGTTTAGTACACATTATTCCTGCAGATCGCAGGCCAAATACAACCATCTTTTTTGTGCTAAAATATAACCTTTAAGAGCATACAAATATTTTGTTTAGTAATATAAGCATTTATATCCTTCCTTTTTCTTCAATTTCCGGCAAAGGTTGCTCTATCCTTTGATGTACAAAATTTATGAATATTCATACCATATTGCAAAAAAGGGCACAATGTACTTTAAAGTCGGGAATCAATACTCTTTCCACAAAGTGAATGAATTGTTCATAGCTGCACCCGAAAGGGATGACTGACTCAAAATCGTTTTATGAGATTTAAGGCAATTAAAAAACCTTCAAAATGTTAGAAGAATTCAACAACCCAGGTAAAAAAATCTGACGTTATAAGGAAAATATGTTTGAAAAAAATGTAAACAACTTAATTTAACATGCACATGATGCAAACGAGAGCTTACTTATTTTTTGTATGGAATGTGTACAAGAAATCTTTCAGAATTTGACTTACCAGATAAAATGACCCATGCCCAGCCTCTATCGACAGGATGAGCAGGTGCATCGTCTTCCTCTTTACATTGCCCCATTGTCCCGGTTATGTTGTAACCGGAGCAGACGACAGCTATAACTTATTTGATTCTTATCAAATTCACATACACCGACAAATACGTAACATTGCGTGGCAAGTGATGATGTTGATAAGGAACTGTATATACTTTGTGGTTGTCAATCTTCCACGTGTTAGAAACAGAGATTTTATCCTCAGTGAAAATGTTTTTAAGCCAGCAAGTCGATAGGATTATGTTATGTGCAAACTTTAAACTTGAAAGAATCAATGTAAGTGATGGACTACTCAGTAATTTAAAAAGACAAAAGGTTCGAAAACATCCGTGAAATGTTAATGCTCCTCAGTTCATAATTTTGTTTAAAAACAGTTCCATTATTGAAAGGGTAGGTCTTTTCCCCAGAACTCAGCTTGCTTGCTGACCATGGACTTAAAGTTATTGACAGAAGCAGAAGAACTTCTATATATATAATGCAAATGGATGTTAAACAAGTATGCAAAAAAAATTTTAAATTCTATCAGTTTATCTGAATGAAAAAACACTTTTAAAAATGTGCATTTTATGTGCATTTTAATACTCCATATCAATAAAGAATTATCTTGATATTGAATTGGAGGTTAATAATTTATGAATAATTAGTGTGGATACAGATGTTTTTCATACAAAAAACCTTTACATTCTAACAAAGGAATCTTGTCAAGCAGGAATGGATGGTAATGCATGGTCATGTCTGTCGATGTGATGAATTTTGAACTTCATACTTTAAAATGAGTTTTTCAAGGTCGATTTTTGCAATTAGTTTTATTCATTTAAATACTTAGTACCTCTGTTTTGAACAAAAAACTTTTTGGCTTATGTTTAGATACATGTAACAATCAGGCAAAATCATGGAAACACACTTTTAAAATAAACCAGTTTGATTACTTAGTTTGAATTATTGTATATACCAATTTAATTTAATAGAATTTTACAAGGATAAATTAAATGTAAATAAACATCTATAAATATATATATTTATTTAAGATAATTATTTGTACGTTAGCTATCAATTAAACAAAGTGAGTCAATCTGTACTTCAACATATTTTTTGTTGATAAAATTATCGTCAATGATGGAAAATTTCAACATATCTGGGAGATCTTATCTAGAACTTAATTAGTCTTTTCAAAATTCCTTAGCTATCAGTAGTTTACATTCCCCTTCCTCCACATGTTTCCAAGAGAAGCCAAAGTATAAAATATTTTTTGAAAATCACATTATATAGTTTACACTTCTCTGTATCTTTGAGTATCTAATAGCTATAAAATGGACTCAAAAAATATACCCACGAACTTGTAAAAATTAACCGTTTAAGACATTTATTCTACCTTTACAAATATTAAATTTTTTTTCCAGTAAATATATTCAGTTTATTTATTCTAAATAAAAGTTGAAATTTTCACAAGCTTGAAAAACAATTCAATAGATTTTACAATTTTAAGAACTTTCATCCGATCAACACACACAAAAAAAAATAATACGTTATTAAATAAGCCGTCAATTTATATTTAATGGGTAGTGTTAAAAAGAATTAAAAGAAACTAATCCTTCCTTTACATACATTGTGCTAATGGCATTAATTAGACCATTAATTAAAACTTTAACACATTAACACATTTTTATAAAAAATATACATTAGTTCTTTAATATTGCCTTATTGTTTATTATAAAACAAAATCAAAATTTAACGTATATACGTAAATCAGCTTTGGGTATAACAATTTCAATATCATTTAAACATTAAGTAAAGCAGGATCATAAAAAAATTCTTACAAACTATTCATTCTAAGTCCATAAAGCAGACAATGCACATATAAAGTAATAGTAGTAGTGAGGATAAATTCGTTATATCAATTTCAATTAAAATCTGCTCTCAATTTTGTACATTTATAAAGATATTTTCCCAGTTAACATAGCTCTGTTACATTTTTTGTCGACAACAATTGAACAAGTTTAAAGGAAGAGGGTTTTTGGTGATAATATTTCTTATATACTCTTTTCTAACATCGGAAAAAATGAACAAACCAGAATAAAATGATAATCGTCTTCAGCCTTTGTCATGGAACAAAATTTTCATAATCTTTGTATTCTAGGAATATTAAAAAAATCTTCCTCGTTCTATCTCTAGGTGGTATGATGTACCAGAGAAGACTGATATGTTGTACATAGCTTTTTATGATAACCTTTTTAAATATAATTGTAAATTAAAACTATCACTTAAATACTTAATTATTATATACAAAATGCACTTCGGAGAGCCTTCAAAATAACTTCGTGCTTCTTGTATGAACATGTCATCTAATGTTTGTTTCACCTCAAACAAAAAAGTTTTTCATTTAGATAATATTTACAGTTCCATGTATAACCAAAACCTAATGTATAAAAAAGTTCTTTTATATGTGACAACCAGCAAGGAAAAGTGTTTGATTAACACACATCTAACATTTCCTGCTATATGTTTCTTAAAATACAATTATCGCTATTTTTTTTTATTTGTAACCAATACTTCAGCATTCTAAATTTTCTGTTCCATTGTAATTGTTTCTGTCCTAGTTCAAAATTTATATTATAATGCAGTGCTTTTTTTAACATCTAATACTCTTTTACAAAAATCTCCATGTCTTCAATTCTCACTTTAACAATTATCACATTTTGCTATACTACCAATATATGTATAATGACAGTTTGCTTACATTCAAATACATTGGTTTCATTTTTGTTATCAAACATATTGACTCTTTATACATTGTGCTGCTAGTACACTTTGTGTTTTGTTAAATTTACCATTAAAATTTGTTTTTTACAGTAATTGAAATTTTCAAAAATATCAATCAATTTGTTGTCATACACAAAAATTTTTCTTGAATAACCTGATTAAATACAACAATTTTAGTTTTATCCACGTTAACTTTAAGTTTGTTAAGTATGTTATACAAAGGATATTTTCTTTAAGAGATAAACACAGTTATAAGGAAGACATTTAATTACAGTTGTCCTTAAGGACAGATGATACAAACAAAAAATGGATGTCTAGATAGGTATATATTTTTTGGCCTTTTTCTGTTATAAATGATGCAAATAGTAAATTTCTAAAATAAAAAGAAATCGTAAACCTTCTAGTGTACCATTCACCAAGCATCCTTCATAATCTACATAACTTTTTGTCACTTCAAATCCAATGTTAGTGAAACTTTTAATGAAAAACTAAAGGCTTAATCTTGTTGGTTTTACTTATATAAACATTATTCATGTTGTTATTTTTAAATTTTTGACAAAAGTTTGTATCATCTTTCCTTAAAGCCAACAAATACCGTATAATCACTAGGGATTCACGAGGAAACATCTTAATGTTGGGTAATTACCCATAAATTGTCACACTGTCACTGGTTTATTACTAGTTCACATGTGTAGAAAGGAAGAAATCGAGGAAGGATGAAATTATTGGTGTGTAAACTTCATCAGCATATAACGAATTCTTATAGTAGTGTAAAGGCGAGTTTTTTTTATTAGAGTTGTTCCTCTTAGATCACATGGATTAAGTGATATATAACATGCAAAGAAATAAGGAAAAGCCTTAGAAACCGAGAAGAGTTACTCATAAAGAATGGAAAGATTCCCCAGTAGAATTCTTCTTTCTGTAAACTCCTCAACAATGTTTTGCACATGATTTTAAAGTGTAAAATAAAGACGTCTACATCTCTGTATTTACACTAAGCAATTTTCAAATACTCCAAAAATAAATTATGCAATTTTTTGCATTCAATTTAAACATATGCCCATATCGAATAACGGCAGAACTTCAAGCAACATGAAGTCTGACAGTCTGATTCAGAGCATGGTTTGAGATTTTGGGTATCAAATCAGGCAATAACTTAGAAATAAAGAAAAAAAAACTGGTAAAAAACAATATATGAAGTCTGTTATAGTAGAGTCATTAGGCTGTCTGGGTAAAAAGTAAAAAAAAAATATCCAGAGATACCTTTGTGTCGCGAAAAAGTTGGGAGATATAGACCATGCTATGATAGTGATCTAGGAATATTACCATAAAAAATAAGGAAAGCTTACAAAAGAAAAGCTAACATACGTATCTAATGTTTTAAGCTGAAGCCTAGGCCACTATAAGTATTTTCTCTTTTTTCTGCTTCATATTAATACAAAAATGAGTTAGCACACTTATACAGAGTTTCTTAAAACTGTTCTTTTGATTTACATCTATACGATATATCCTGGTAACTTTTAATAAGAAACATATAAGACAGGGTCTCTTATTTATATGTCTCTGCTTTTATAAAAGATACCACATAGTCAGTCAAATCTGTTTTATAAATTTACTAGGTAATTTACTAGGAAAAGACGATTATGGTAATCTGACAGCAAAGCTTTATGCTAAACGTGATGACTTTAACTTTTCAGTCGCCAATTTACCTTACTGATGCAGCAGTATACCTTCATCACTTGCGTATGGAGTTGATATCTCTCAGTTTATTCGATATGCAAGAACACGATCTGCGTATGAACAATTTTTAAAACGAAGTACCTATATATAGTTATATACTGACACACAAGTTGACAAAACAAGGATATCAAAGTCTCTTTTAACGTCATTTTTTCGTAGATTCTATGATCGATGCAATGATCTTGTAAGCAAATACATGTACAATGTATCATTATGTTAAATGCTTACTGACGTTTTTCATACTAATTGTTAGTCCATTATTTATACACTAAACTGTCGACGGATTGATCCGTTATTTCACAATCATGACAAGAAGCACACGGCGGGTGTGACCGGTCAACAGGAGGGGGGGGGGGTACTTACTCCTCCATGATACCTGATCCCAGCTCTGATGTTTCAGAGGTCCAAGTTTTTCTCTGGTTTTGATTTGTATTGTTGAATGGACTTTTGAGCTTGAACACCGTGCATTATCCATATATTTTTGTAGCACACTTACATTTTTTTGTATAAGGTGTAACTTTGAATTGTTCATTTGGTTCAGCACACTAATTACCTAGAGTTATTAAAACTTTTCATTTGAATAAGCACACTTTTTAAGAGTTACTAAACTTTTTTATTTATTTGGCACACTTACTTAAAGTTACTTAAAACTGATTTTTTGAATAAGCACATTTGTTGAGAGTTACTTACATATGCAACACTGTTTATTTCTATTGCAATATATCATAAAATTTGAGAATATTAATTAAGCTTATGTCTGTGGAAACAATAGAAATCGGGAGCAGACCTCAAAACACATCGTTACAAAGGCAGTAAATTGAAGCTTTTTTAATTATTCGATTTGTTTAAGCAAATGAACAATGAAACTTTACTATCAATTTCTGGAGTAAACTACAATGTTAAAGTGAATATTCTCCCCAACCAAGAATTGTCAAATGCACTGTTAAATTCATTTTTTTAATTACATGTTTTACATAATTTTTTTACACAAACAAAATCGTGTGTGTATAGATTGATTAGTATTTCCATTTAAGACCTTCCATAACCAAGAATTTTAATGAAAAGAATTCAAAATGAATTTCAATATACGCGCTAATTTTTTTTTGTATTTTTTTTGTTGCTTTTAAAACACAAGTTATAAACAATTTTGTTTCAGGAGTTTTAAAAAGAATACACAAACAAAATCGTGTGTGCAATGCAAGAGGTATTTATTGATATATATATCAGATGTTTTCTACAAGAAGAATTGTTTCCCTTAAAATACTGTGAAAACACTAATTTTTCTTGGGTTTAATTTTCGTTGTTTTCGAGGCACAAAGCAACCCTAGAATTTATGTCCACCACGAAATGTAATTTTTCACATATATTACTACTCAACCATTTTACATCCACGAAATCAAATATCCACGTACCAATTTTTTTCCTCAAACAGCGAAAATTTGATCTCACGAAAATTTATGATCTTTAAGCAAAACTATCGAAAGTAAACGTTTAATCAAGCAAAAAACTTGGATTTACTTAAATACATTAGTATCATGTATCATGATTCAATTATTTATCTGAGAATTTCTTATGAGAAATATTTTATCAACCATGTATGTAAATATATGTTATCAAAGTATCACATGTATACAAGAGTTTATCATCTACTTACATTGTACATATATGTTATTATCTACTTCATGACACGATAAAATAGTTTAAAAACACTTTTCTTCTTCTGGGTTTATATCAATACATTTGTCAAAAAAAAAACTTAAAATTAACATGAATTAAAATTTATTGTATATAACGATTCATAACTATGCTTTTTATTAAACAAAGTATATTTATTGCACCAATATATAGCCATATCTTTACGATAAATTATCAAAATGTCATACATATCAATTTTTTGCCTTACGAGGCTTTCAACAGATTAAATGATGTTTATTTTATTATAATTTCGTGACTTTCCAATTCACCCGTTTCCAGATCTGGTTGGAAGACTTCCCTTCGATGTTTCTTCAGGCAAATACGTGAAATCATGACCACAAAACTTGAAGCTATGGCTAACGATCCGAGAAAATGAAAAGGCATGGAATAACTTCCCGAAGAATCTCTCAAGATTCCTGCAAAATGAAATATTTTCGTCACACAGAGAGAATACATGATTGTATAAATAGTAAATGAATTGTACTTATGTTAATTAAAAATATAAATTAAAAGAATATCATAGCAATGGATTTGCTTTAACTTATGAATAGGATATAAAACACATTCTAATATTTCAAGGAAATGGCAAAATCTTTTTATTTTTGTTATTTCTTGATCATGACAAAGAACACACGGCGGTGTGACCGGTCGGCAGGGGATGCTCACTCCTCCTGACACCTGATCCCACCTCTGATGTTTTAAATGTTCGTGTTTGCTCTGCTCCAAAAATTGTATTGTCTAATGTACATTTAAGCTTGAATCCAATATTTGTATTATATTAATACAACATTTATATATGAAGTTGATTACTGTTCATTATCTCCGTACACTACATTCTAAAACTCATGTGAGTAAAAATCACCTGTGATTGGGATGACTAATGTCCACGACAGACCTTGAG
Source organism: Saccostrea cuccullata (assembly GCF_032062105.1). Taxonomy (NCBI): domain Eukaryota; kingdom Metazoa; phylum Mollusca; class Bivalvia; order Ostreida; family Ostreidae; genus Saccostrea; species Saccostrea cuccullata. The sequence goes on from NW_026936507.1 coordinate 8,631, forward strand.
CAATGTGTAGTACACAACCTCCACTGGAAATTTCATTAGGATGCACAGACCTTTGAATCACATTAGCGTAAAGTGAATTGATTGGTCCTCCACAAACACCGATCACTAATGAGAAAATAACGAGGAGAAAGAAGTCAACGAAATACTGCAGAAGATTCTGTAAGATTCCTGCTACAAGTAATGACGTAGCTATGATGAAGAAATCGTCTATGTGTCGATATGATAGAAACATCCCTCCTGCTCTTCCAAGTATCTCCCCAATCATATATATACTTATTAAACTTGCACACTGGAGGTCATTTAAATTGTTAGAAGTACCAATGTCTGGAAGAAATAACACAGTTATCACTGTTGGTATTCCCAAAGCAAAACCTATGGTGAAAATAACGAACGACATGCTATTAATTATTGAACTATTGAAGCACTTGTCAAAGTTTGCTCTTCCACAAAAATTCCGTGTCGTGGAACTCTCAGAGTAAATGGAACACTCGCTGATGTCACTCTTGATACTTTTATCACTTTCTGTCCGTTTTCTTGATTTATATCGTTGTTCAAGAAAAGGTGTTGAAATTCCAAACTCATAACTACTATAAACACTCTTGTCTGGTAATCTTGATGTTTGTTGATTTTTCATTAAACTATCACTTGAACCTTTACCATCTTTGTTTATTTGCTCTGTTTCCTTTTTTCTGCTTTGCTTTGGTGATTTCTCGGTTTGACTTGTAGCTGGATTTTCGTCATCCAAATCGCTTCTGGATATCATTCTTTTAAACATTGCTTGCCTTGCTAAAGGGGAAAAAGTAGAATCTGAAGTCGGAGAGCGCGGCCTGAAGGGTTCCATCGTTACTCCGTCTCTTCCCAAAAGAGAAGCTTTCATTGCTTTTTTCTCGATTTTTCGTTTTAATTTTTCCCACTTTCTATACAATTCAGGTGGTCGCATCAAAGCAGATGCTATGAGTAAATGACCAAGAATACCGGCTGTTATAAGAAGGGAACCTCTCAGAAAATATTTGTCGATTAAACTTCTTTGTAACGGCGCAAACAGAAGTGCTCCTGCACACGAAGACAACTGAATACACCACGCTGCAGTGTTTCTCTTTTCCTGGAAGTATTGGGATACGAGAAGTGTGGACGGTCCTATTACTATTGAAAAGGCAAGACCTAAAAAGAAACAAGACGAAACAAGGTAATATTAACAGTTCTCTTTATTTCAGCCCGGTATGGGAGTTTTGCAACAAATTATGACACAAAAATGGCAAGAAACAAGTGAAAATAAATTTTAATTTTGAAACAAAACACATATGTAAGAGCAAAAATATTAAAGTAACACAATTTTTTAATGTAAACATTTGGAATATTCGTATAATCAGATAATCTTTTGTCTCTATTTGTAAAGATTATAAAGCAACTGAAATGACAATCATTAATTGTTTTGTTACCTAGAATTAAGCCATATGACACAAAAAGAAACCGCCCATCTTTCGCTAGACTGGAGAAAACAAATGAAAATACAGCTAACACAGTTCCCATAAATAAGCACTGTCTGGTAGTTAGGAACCGGGCACCATAGGTAAGGGCTACCAAACCTTTAAAAATCATAACTACCAAGAATGAAAATATAAAGAAAGTTATAAATTTATCAAAAAGAAATTCTAATTGTTTATATCCCTCTCCAGAAAATTTCACTGATTTCACCATTGCCGGTGAAAAAAATGCTCGGCACTTACGGCATTTGAACAGGGAGGGACGACGGCCACACCTGCTGTATTTCGTTACTTCCATATCGCCTTTTACGACAAGCAAGGGGGGAACACACGGCGGATTTATCAAAAAGAAAAACAGATGACAGATTTTTCCGTTATTTCCCGATTAAGACAAGGAACACACGGCGGGTGTGACCGGTCGGCAGGGGATTCTCACTTCTCCATGGCACGTGATCCCAACTCTGATGTTTTGGAGGTCCGTGTTTGCCCTGCTCCTGTTTGTATTGTTTTATGGACTTTTGAGCTTGAAAACTGTTCAAACTGTTCGTTATCTCCATATATTTCATTACAACATCAAGTGAGTTTTTGAAAAATGAAAAAGTTTGTATGACTAATACAATTACTTATGTGTATAAATAAGGTCAAAACTTATCACAAGACTTAAAAATTTATCCCTCGAAGTAACAAGTGTTAAGATATCCATTATTTAAAAAAAAATATCGAGGCGCATCACTGCTGTTTTAATGAATGAATAAAATTAGATTAAAACCTTTTGAAAGAAAGCGCCCCTATAAATAAATCTGTTTCCCTTGGTTTCAAGTTTTGAAATATCAGAACGAGTTACAATAACCTGGGAGGCTACAAATTAGAAATTAAAGCTAAGAACCGATAAATTATTGATTCATAAATCTTTCCTTGTTGAAACAATACAAATTTACAAAGCCTTCTATGTTTGTAGACGTTAGTCGTATTAAACATGTTAAAGACCTGAGTGTAGATTGTAAATCTTTCAATAGGGTCTTTTAAAGATAGTTGTATTTGCAGCTAATAATTCGGTCATCTATTGAATTGACTAGAATTCGGATGTGAACAAAAATATTTGTGTTCAATTGAACATTATCAAGATATGATAAGCTTTATACATGTAGTACTATATAGGACCTTGTGTCTGTTACATGTATATGAGGAAACATTTCTTTTTCATTTAACTGTATCTCATATATATATCTATATATTTCATTTAACTTTTAAAAAAAAAGAAGCATATGTATACTCTATACACGATACACACATAAACAGAATGGTATTATATACGTGGTTTAGACGGATATCTTTCAACATTACACTTCCGGATAAATAGGTTATAACCCAGTTTTGACAATCCACACAGTATACTATACCTCCTACGGTAAATAAACCGATATGTAGGGCCACAACCAGCGATATCAGGAATGCAGACATTCGAAATTCAGTCTGTAGTTCCACAAAAAGCACCCCAAATCCTCGAACTACACCTCCCCAAAGAAATGTTGCAATCATTGCAGCTGTAAAAAAATTACCCATGCAAAATTATAATTCACACATGTAAATAAAATGAACTTTAAAAAAAAATTCTGACAGTTTTGGATTGACATCGTATATAATGTCTAAGATCAAAAAAAAATATGAACATATATAATTGAGGATTTTTTTAAAATTAAAAAAAACCAACTTACCTGCTAGGATTAGCCATGCCCACCCCTCATCTATAGGTTGGGGAGGGGTTTTAGGGGGTTTTAACTTCACCTCCGGCATTTACAAGTCTGTCCGTGATGCTGTATAATTAAGATTCTTCTCAATTCAAAAGATTGTTTATTTTCTCGTCCCCCGTAGCTGTGAGGTATTTAATCAACAAACAATTGCCATTATCTCTACCAATGTTATCAGTACTAAGTACACAATCCAAAAGTCACAATCCCGACAGAAAAGCAAACACAGTAACCGTAATCCGTGTTTTGACTGCAAGTGAATGTACAGTGCATAGTGTTCTCCAACATCGTTTTTTGCTGATATATTCTACTTCAGAATGGCGTTTTAAATCGGATATATCTTGTTATCCGTTATGTGCCTAGTTTTATCTAAATCTTTGGATCAATGACCGACCGTCTTATCGTGATAGGACTATGACTCTTCTAAAGGCAGCCCCCATGATCGATGGAAATAAACATTAAAAAACTTAATAAATAATAAAATGTTGCGTATTTCTGAACAATTTATTCTATTTGAAATTTTTTAGATCAAAGGAAAATTTTCTATTTTTACATGTTTTATGCAACTTGAAAAGGAACATCTTTTTAATCAAATTTTAATGCACCTCATCGATCAGTATTCTATCCAAATAACGAAACTTTTATGTTCTGTCAATATTGAAAGAAGCCAGAACTTTCATTTCAATGCAAATAAATTATGGATTAAACTAGCCATGTGGAATAGCTCGTCTTATATGGAAGACACAAGTGTTCTAAACGTTATCTATGAGATTTAGGATAATGTGATAGTTACATAATATTAAGGTCAATAAAACTGGGATAATTGGAAATATTTGACAACCCTGACAAAAGATAACAATGTTCATACTTCAGAGGAATTCAATCATTATGAATCTTTTTTAAAAATTATTTATTTAGAAAAGAAAAATTTGAGAGAGCGCCATGTATAAATTTAAGTAAAACCTGTATTATAACAAAAAGTTCACCGAGAAAAATAGCTAACACGTATGTACATGTACATGCAAGTTATATAATATAAGTAAGTAAATGATTTTCTTGAAAGTTAAATATTTATCTTCATATACGTGCATTAATCCTCTTTGCAATTCATGCACATATATTACGTATCATTAATTATGTAAGATAAATGGTTAGAAGAGTTATTCAGAAATACATAGAATCGTTAAAAATACCATCATAGCAATTTGTTAAAAATATTGATATTTTGTGAACATTTCAATCCATCTACCACTAGACACTAATAATAATGAATGAATAAAAAATGGGAATAACGAACAATTATTAACGTTAAGATTCCATTGAAACACAAGAAATTAGGAGTAGAGAAAAACCGGACCTCTTAAAACATCACAACTGAGATCAAATTTGGATGAATTTTAATAAATCAGAGTAATATAATTTAATCCAAAGGTCTTTGTTCAATCAGACCGAATAGGAACAATTAAATGTAAAGAGCCAGATTTCCTATCCAAATGCATCCCGCTATTACATGTATCAAACTTATTTTTTTGTACTCATCATGTTCATAGGAGGAGGAGTTCCTTCAAAAACTTCATATAAAAAAGAAATATTTTGTTGTGACTTTCAATTCATGTGAAACATATAGAGATAACGAACAGTATTCAATACCAAAAGCCCATAAACAATACCAATACAAAGCAGGAGTAGAGCAAACACAGACCTCCAAATCATTAGAGCTGGAATCAGGTGCCACGGAGGAGTTAGCATCCCCTGCCGACCCGTCACACCTGCCGTGTGCTCCTGTCATGATCGGGAAATAACGGAAAATCCGCTGTTAATTCAGTGTATAAATAATGGACTAACAATCATCATTTGAATGAATCGACGACATTTTACCTATTAACGATTTTCATTATTATTCCTACGTTTATTTGATATTTTCCATTGAACCTGAGATGATAGACCCCTCAGAGTCTGACACATCTGTTTTATATTTGGATGTTTTACTAGAAAGAGACTTTAATATTAACCTACTATTAAAACTTTACGATAAACGTGACGACTTCAACTTTTCCATTGCCAACTTCTCTTATCAAAGTAGCAATTTACCATTATCATCTGTATATTGAGTTTATGCCTCTCAGTTAATTCGATACGCAATGGCATGCATACATATGAACAATTTCTGAAACGAGGCTAGCTACTGAAAAAAAGTTATCAACAGTCTAAATAAAAGTCATCCTTTCGCAGTCTATTGTCTTTATTATGCCTTTATCAGTAGAAACATCATCATTACGACGAAGTTGATTGAAAGTTTTCATACGAATTGTTTAGTCATTATTTTAATATTGAATTGTCTCAGAATATTTAAGTTCCGTTTACCCAGTCCTGACAAGAAGCACACGGCTAACGTGATCGGTCTGCAGGGGATGCTTTCTCACCATATGGTACCTGATTCTTCCACTGATGTTTATGTGGTCGGCATTTGCTGTGCTCCTGATTATTATTGTTTCAGTTGACTATTTATAATGTTCCAATTTAAATAAATTCAAAAAAAAAATTGAAAATGAAAGTTCACTTTAATTATTCAGAAACTTAGAAGACGTTAAGTTCAAAAAGTGTATAAAAGTTTTTGATGTTACTTTTTTTTTAACACTTTTCGACACTTATTGTTATAATTTAAGAAGTGTTACAATAAAAAGGTAAAATGGAATTTGTTTTATGTATTGACATGTCATATTTTGAACAATCATGTCGCTGTTAATAAAAAGAAGTAAAGATATAAAAAATTGACAACAATTTAAAAAATCAAATCATTTTATTCAATTTACAAAATGATCAATTTATTTATTTAGCTTTTAAAAAATTATTTTATACGTTTAAGACAATACAATGTAGTAACAATAAGGATATGGAAATAACGAACAGTATTCAATCTCAACGTCCATTAAACAAATATACAAAATAAGAGCAGAGCAAACACGGACCTCCGAAACATCAGAGGTGGGATCAGGTGCCATGGAGGAGTGAGCATCCCCTGCTGACCGGTCACACCCGCCGTGTGCTCATTGTCATAATCAGGAAATAATCAAATTATCAAATAAATAATTAGACTGATCGTTTCATTCAAAAATATTTTTAAAAAAATGAAATTATTTTTACATTTACAATGTACCCTTATGCTTCTAAATTCTCCAAGCATGCTCTGTATATTTGCTTATCTAAACCTTTTCAAATTCTGCCTTTGTTGTCATCTTTGCCATTGATAACCTGTTTTTTATGCATTCCTTCTTAATTTTTTTTTCATTTGCTTTAGTTTGAAGGGAAATTTTCATTGCTATAGAATTAATAAGAATTATAAAATGAAAAAAAACTATCATAACTTAAAGCATCCATATATTCTTGGAGATATCTAATTCAAAATGATTGTATGACCTTATGAAGCGCTTAAATGCTTAAAGGTACTTGGACACAGATTTGAAGTTAATTTTTTCTCTATAATATAACGAATTATATATTTTAATAGCATTTCACACAAAAATTAATAAAAAAAATCTTATTTCATTTAAAAGTTATCAAAACTTCAAATTTGTTGGCGGGTTTGATTGACAAATCCTTGCACTTTTACAAATTTTAATTTTACTCTTAATACTTAGGAAAAGTGGCAATCTTGTTGTGTATGAATGAAAAATATTAATACTGTCATCCAGAAAATTCAGAATTGACATGTTCGAAAGCAAAACAAACACACAATATATTCTCAGTCCGTGCAGTTGTGGTGAGCAGACTTTGACAATTACATGTAAACGCACCTGGTGAAATCAAAACATCAACAAAAACAGAGCTCCTGCCTTGTTTACAAAAACTGTGTACATAACACGAGTGTGATCGATTTGCACACACGACGTAGCTCGGAATGACGATACTTGTGAAGGCGTTTTGCTTTCTAACATTTCTACTCAAAATAAAATTATTTTTCTGGATTAAAGTTTTAATATGTCTCATTAAAACACAGCAAGATTGCCATTTTTCTGATGGATTAAGAATAAAATTAAAATACGTGAAAGTGCAAGGATGCGCCAAAAAACTTGAAGTTTTAATAACTTTTAAATGAAGTAAGATTTTTAATTAATTTTTGTGTAAAATGTTAATAAAATATATCATTCGTCATATTACTGTGTAGTATACAGAAAATATTAACTTCAAATCTGTGTCCAAGTACTTTTAAAGTACAATTCAAAGAAAATTCTAGCAAATGTTTACTCACAACTGTTTGGCAATCTATGACATTGTACACATTCCAGATTTCTTCAGTAGATAACTTATTTCACCTATCTTCAGCTGAACATGACGTTATATGATATGATAACAGTAAATGTCAATAATACTAACATTTAAGAACTCTACGGTATTTATTTATATATGTTCTATTTCAATGGGTTTACGTTTTATCGTAAAAGTACTTGCACTTTCTGTACGTCTGTAGTAGAAGAGTTTAGCAGCACATGTAAATTTTAAGGCTCTTCATCTCTATTCATGACGTTGCATTTAACCATAAGTTTCAAATGACCTGTAAGTTTATTATTATGGCGATGAATTGCATGTTGTACAATGACATCACTTATTTTCGGGGGGTGGGGGGTATCATTTTCGTTGATTTCGTGGTATGGAGAGACCAACAAATTTATTACTACTACAAAGTGTAAAATTTCATATGCACTTCCACTCAACATTTTTCAACTACGGGATCAAATCCCCCAAAATCTAATATTTTTTCCTTAAAGTTAAAAAAATGACCCCACGAAAAAGTTATATACTTTCAGTGTAAAAAAAAAATTTCAATCACCAACTTTACATCTTAAGTCATGTTGACTTTAAAATATTTTATTTCATACTCATTTTATAGTGTAATTTAAAATATTATTTTCTTTCATAAGGTCAGATCTTTATAGTGAAGAAGAAACTGTCTCATAAGTCCGGTCATATTTTTACCAGCATATAATGCCCAGGATTTACTTAATTATATGTCAAGTCAAAAGTTGAAACATGTGCAGCGAGTATGACATTTTGCAGAAAAAGTATCTATGTGCTTGTGCACATGTAAAACATGTCTCAATAGTAAACAGTAGAAAAAAACTAAATACATCTATTTAAACATAATCTTTTAACTGGCGTCATAAACTGGCGTCATACATGCAATTTTTTTAACTTTGTGAAAGGTTACGTTAAGTGATGGGTCAGACAAAATGTTACAATCCTGCCTCAAGTGATTAAGGAACATAATTCTTCTGTCTTACTCTCCAAGAATGCTGAAAGATTTAACTAAGATTTAGACGATTTTAAATAGCAAAAATTTCACAAAAATCAATAACTTCAAAATCTGTATTAAACATTTTACAGTTCCCCATGTTCATATAAACTCAAGGGGTTTTTACATCATAGACAACTTAATTTTTTAATTGAAAAGCAATGAAGTTTAGGGAGATCAGGTGTTCTCACAGTCTGTCGGAATTTCCATGTGTGTGTACAACACCCTGTTATTACCAGACCCACGTTTTGAATTCAAATTAAGCAGGATTTATTTAAAATCCTATATATAACAGCAGAAAGAGACACTTGTCATGGCCTTCAACTCGATATTTAGATACAGAGTCTGCAACATCTGTTTAATATTTAGATTCTTTGCTGGAAAAATACGTCAATAGTAATCTAACAAAACTGTATGAGAAGCGATTATATCGTCAATTTTCCTCATCATCTGCATGTGTGGTTTACAACACTCAGTTAATTTGATATAAAAAAAAAAAAAAAACATGCTGCACGTACAAACAGTAGCTAAAACGAGTCAAACTATTGCCAAACACGTTGATGAAGCAGGGAAATCTATATTCTTCTTTCAAAGTTTTTATTTCCCAAGTTCTATGGTTGATACATGTTTAATGACTTTGCCTACAAAAACAATAAACACGTATTATAAATCCAATGCTAACTGACAGGATACACTTTAAACCAATCATTATCTACGGATTGTTCCTTCAGCCTGATCATGACAAGGTGTACAGAGGTTGTGACTGTTCCTGTTCCGAGTTCTGAATCTGAGGTTTTACGCTTTTTGCTCTGCATTCGATTTTATTGTTTTAGTGAATTTGTGACTTTGATTACTGTTTGCTATTTCCATATTTCATTTTAGTCAGTAATGTTCTCTCTATAATTCTTTTTCAACAAGATACAAATTAAAAAAAATCCCTTTTTTCAGTAAAAACGAAGACCAAAGGACAGTAAATAATGTTCTTTTTTATTTAAATATAATACAAATAAAAGTTGTTATATGTCATTTATAAATGTTTCCTTAAATAATTAGAATAATTTTCTATATATTCTAGAGCACTCTCGTAATAGAAAAACAAGACAAATCCATGTTCTAATCCTTCCATATGCTCATGTTCAAAATCTAATCCCAAAGACTTCATTCTCTTTGCTAGCAGGAATCCATCGTCCCGCAGAGCATCGAAATCAGCCGTCATGAGGTAGGTTTTCGGTAACCTCTTGAGATCATCGTTGCTGGCTAATAATGGTGAAAAATATGGATCAAGAAAGACACTAATATCAACATCTGATTTGGTTGAAGGCAAAGGTCTTTTCACAGGTTTAGCTGTCTTTTGGAATTTCAATGGCAAATTTTTGACATCGATAATATTGGAGTGTTTAACTCTGTCTACTTCTGATATGTGAGTATTTTCTAACATAGCACTGGTTAAAGGTTCATGCCCAAAGGCATATAGCTGCATACAGTGAATGAGAGTATCTTTCATACAGAATGATGTACTGCGACGGTCCGGATTTTCTAAATAGGACGGGAGATTCAGGTCAACCGCCTGTAGAACAGGATACATTAAACTGAGTAGTTTTAACTTCTGAGTATCCTCGTTTAGGAGTCGAAGGGCAGTCGCCATAGCAAGGTTCCCCCCAGCACTGTCCCCTGTAAACAACCAAACGAACAAATACAATAGGTTTTCAACTGTGGATGCTTGCACATCTATGGCACCTGATCCAATCCCTGGTGTTTTAGAGGGCCATGTTTGCTTTGCTCTCAATTTGTATTGTTTCAGTAGACTTTCATTACTGTCCGTTATTATGCGCCCGAATTTATTCGGGCGTATATAGTTTTTGTTCTGTCTATCTGTTTGTCTGTTTATCTGTTTTTCTGTTTGTTTGTCTGTCTGTTGTCAACTTTAACCTTCGCCATAACTTTTGAAACGTTCGAGATAGAGACTTCATATTTGGAATGCTAACTTCACTAATTAAGCACTTTTCAATGACACCAAGGTCTATGACCTTGTGACCTTGAGTGTAACCTTTATGCTAAAAATAGCTTTTTCGATTTTTGTTGCCGCCAGGCGCATAGTGTTTCACAAACACATGTTGTTTCCATATATTATTGTATTGTACTGTTAATATATTCCCCCAATTAACTGTACATATTTCTTGATGCATTTATATACTAAAGTGTGATAGCTATTTAGAGCATAAGAGTTAAAATTTCCGTACATATAGGCGTAATTGCACATTACGTACATTCCATGTAATAAATAAAGCTTTTTTATTGTATTGTCCTGCTAATATCATTCACATTAAATACCTAAAATAGTAGTACTAGTATTAAATAAAACAAATATATGCATGGTCTTTATTCGGTGAATGTAGAATAAATATTAATCTTTTCATATATCCCAATTAGACACAAGTGTTATATTCTGAGAGTGTAATGCTGTTAGGAACAATGATCTACTGAACGTTTTCTCGCGTCAAATCTTTATATAAGATATCTCACTTTAAATGGCAAAGGCTGAAAGATGATTTTACTTTAAAAATATTTGATTAACAAAATTAATGTTTGTTGAATATTTACATTTATCATTTCTTAGAAAAAATTATATGTTTCGAATCAATAGTAAACATTTACCTGTCAAACCAATTCTTGCTGGGTCCACTTTGTATTTTGCAGCATTTTTCAGGAAATATTTAACAGCTTTTACACAATCATCAAGCGGAACCGGAAATGGGTACTCAGGTGCGCGCCTGTACCTACATCAAAGTTCAAGAAGTCATCAAAACATGATACATATAAACAATGGGAGAGATTAATAGATAGAATTAAAAATTGTGCTTTACTTCTTAATGTGTTTATTATACATGTACAAGAGAAGCAAAATAATCTCATACTCAATAGACACAACTACTATGTTCGCATGCTTTGCAACCCGTTGACAAAATGCGTCGTAATCGTCTGTAAGAAATAAGGAAAATTAATTCTGTTTCACATTTGCATTAAAAAAAAATCTCTTAAATGATGAACTAAAGTGGCAGCTCACCCACGTCTAAATACGCCCATCCACCGCCATGAATATTAATAAGTGCAGGTGAAGACTCCGAGGAGAGACCTTTAGGGGTATAAACTCGGACCAGGACTCCGTCAAAATATTCATCTCGAATCTACAAATTGTTGATTATTTTCAAAAGTAAAGATTGTTGTAAAGATAAATATATTTTAAGTATGGACTCTATATGCGTAAAATCAATAGAATTCATTATAATTATTAAAATTCGTCTTAATCATGATACAGACTTGAGAAAAGATATTTAGTTTGTGTGTGAAAAAAACGTATATAGCCTATTCAAGTGTCTTTTAACAGTCTATAGGTTGAACATTATTGAACAGTTATTTCAAAACTCAATGGTATTTTTGTCTCGTATTTTAATACTTGAGAGGAACATGTTTGCCTATTGGTTTTAAAGGATGATGCAAAGTTTAATGACATTCCAGTCTCAACAAGATGACATTCGCGCTTGCGAAACACTGATCAATGCCCGGATAAGCAGCTCATGGTCATTTTTTTTTCAAAGTATGTTAAAATCAAGGTTATGAGGAAAATGAAATTTTTGTTATCAAAGAAAGGACTTGTCACAAGAAATATACTCAGTACATTAAAAATTAAAGATAAAACCTTGCAAAAAGGTTCAGAAAATACAATTGCAAGGTCAAAGTTTTTTAAAAGTAGTTTCAACTCCCAAAGTTAATGGCATGGGGCCAAGAATTGCTGCACTAAAAGATAGGTCTTCTCACAAGAATATATTCATTTGAAATTTGTAAACCCTGCCTTAATTAGCTAACGTTCCAAAATATCAACAATGTTAAAGTTTGATTTTCACAGGACATGAAAAATATTGCGATAGAAATATTGACAAGTCAGTGTGCTAATGATTGTACTTTTGTATGAAAGTCTGTCCATTTCAGCTCTGAATCAAATATTACCTGAAGCGATCCATCATTAGGCTCTCGTGAAAATATTTTGTTTACAGCAGAGACGTGTCTCGTGATGTTGACATCAGATCCCAATCCAAAGCTGCTCCCGATACCAGACTGTTATTTCAAAAACCGATAAACTAGAACTCGTAAATTTGAGTACAATATCAATCCATTTTTTAACCGTTATTTGAAAATTTCTAATGTTTTATATTGCCTTTAAAGAAAGCATAGGCAAAAAAAGATTAAAATCGCTTGCCTAATTGACAAGAATTTATTAATGTTTGAGTACTTACGATGTCATACATGAGTCTGACCATTGCTCGTGAAAACCTCTGCTTAATTGGATGCCTAGCATGATCAGGGAATGGTGTGTAGAGGTACAAGGCTAACGAGACTCCAAGTATGAGCCAAACTACAATAATTCCTATCCTTGAGTCCATTACGTTTGATATAAAAACCTCAATTTCAAGGGCACCACACTACCAGCGCTATCAAAACAAATGAAGAAACATCATTACTGTATACAAAGTTTTTGTCGTTCCGCTTTAATTTCCTATTTACATTTGCAAACAATTCTGCCCCGTCTTAAATTCGTCCAATCTAAGTTCTGTTTAAGAGAATGTACCGTATTCTTTAATTAGCCCCGTTTTAAATTCGCCCAACCAAAGGTAAGGCGAAATGGGCGAAAATTTTCCCCATATACAGTAATTCGAGCATGAAATAAAATATAAGGAGATAACAAACAGTATTCGAGCTCAGAAGTCAATCAAGCAATACTAATCAGAAGCAGAAAAAACACGGATTTCTGAAACATCAGATAATCGATCTTGTACCATGTACCATGTAGGAGTGAGCACCCCCCGTACGTAGCTAATAAGTCACATCCTCCGTGTGCTCCTTGTCATTGTCAGGAAATAACAGGAAGATCCGTCAGCAATTTAATGTGTAATGAAACATATGGAGATAAGAAAAAGTATTCACGATAAAAAGTCCATAAAACAATACAAAATAGGAGCAGAGCAAACACGAACCTCCAAAACATCAGATCAGAGGTGAGCATCCCCTGTCGATCGGTCACACCCGTCGTGTGCTCCTTGTCATGATCGGGAACTAACGGAAAAATCCGTCATCCATTCAGTGTATAAACAATGAACTAACACTTTATATGAAAAATTTCAGTCAGAATTTGATTCGATGATAAATTACTGTATTTGCTGACAAGGTCATTGTATCGAGCATAAAATTTATGAAAGTTGTTTCATCAACTTGTGTGTCAGTAATTTACCTCATTTTGGAAATTGTTCATAAGTGGAACTTGCTTTTGCGGATTGCATAAACTGTGAAATATAAACACTGTTTTTGATTTTAAAATATTTCATTATGTAATTAATACATAAATGAATCGGACAGTGGGCTTAGTCTATATAAGTCTTCTTATGTAAACTCTATATGCAGGTGATGAAGGTATATTGCTGCATAAATAATAAAAGTTGGTGATAGAAAAGTTAGTGTAATAACATTTATCATAACGCTTTCTGATTAGATAAGATAAGCTTAACATTATCGTCATTTCTTTGGCACCTCAATTTTATTGGGACATATCGTTTTGACATAAAAGTAGAAATAACCATTATTAGTTTACAAAACGTCGAAATATGTAAATGTCGAGTCCGTGGTTATGCCTTGTTCATAGAGTTGCGTTGTTTATTGTTTTGATTACATCGTTCGTGTTCTTTTTCTTCATCTTATTGCTATTAATGCCTAACCATATAGCAATATATAATTTTGTTTCTTGCTTTGTAAATTTAAGTTTTTACACTACTTTTGTTTTCTTTATATGAGTTATATAACTAAACTTTAAAAGAATGGGATTTGAATATTTAATTGTATGCTTCTTTACGTCACATTCGAGAGGGAAAACACTGAAGAGAAAATTATATTTACTCAGGATGAATACATTTTTAATTTATGTACAGTCTTAACGGGAAAAACTACGATTCCTCACCAATTGTATTATATGTACATAAACTGTTTGACGTGGGTCAAGTTTTTGTCAAATGCCATTTCATTTGAAAGACATTAGTTCATGTCTGTAATTTTGCTATCTATAAAAATCCCTTTTTATTTACTCATGGATCATTGAAAGGTCAATCAATATGCCCTTCCATTATTACCGTAAACGTATATCTCATTAAAACGTTTTAATGAGAGTATATATAAGCACTGTGACCTTAATTGCAGTAAAATATTATTAACAGAAAAGGTTTTACAAGTAAACAAACATCTCACCTCTTTGAACATCTATCCTTATGAAGTAGTAAGTTGTAACATCATATGACTTTTAACACCTCCATTACGATAAGTACCCCGTCGACTTAACAAGAGTGGTTATAAACTAGAACGTGAACTCAGATAAGTACCTATGTCAGACACTGTTTAGACCTTGCTGAAGTCACCCCTTTGTTCATATCAGCTTCAATACAAGGACTTTTTTTTTTAGAAATTCATAGTTTTAGCCTCTAGAATTATGGGACATTGTTCATGTTAGAAAACTGCATCTATACAATGACCTTGTCATCATAAACAATTTACCATTGAGTCAAATGTTGACTGACGTTTTCATACTAATTGTTAGTCCATAATTTATACATTGAATTGACGACAAATTTTTCCGTTATTTCTCGATCATGACAAGGAGCACAGGGCGGGTGTGACCGGTCAGCAGGGATGCTTACTTCACCAAGGCACCTGAACCCACCTTTGATGTTTCGGAGGTCCGTGTTTGCTCTTCTCGTATTTTGTATTGTTTTATGGACTTCAATATTGAATACTGTTCGTTATCTCCATATCCTTCTCATCCTTAACTTCAATTCGAGATTTTTTTCATTTTTATAGAGACGTCACCATATCATATACCGGTGAAGGGCTTCAAAATTAGACCTTTACTCGGTACTCAGGACCATTGAACACTGAGAAATCTTTATCGTGCCAACACCTGCCGTAATATGGGGCCTCAGATTTTAAGGTTTCATGCGAAGGACTCATAACTTTCACCTGAAAGTGTTCTAGGAACAGTTGCTAGCTATCGTCTTCGGTCAGTCGCTGTCGGTGTTCGAAATCACAACTTTCTGTTAACGTCTATTGAACTGAAATATTTCAAATGTTGCGTTCTTATGTTTCTCCTGTTTATCCTATTCTACCTTTCATTGTGTTATAATGTCTAGTTATACCTTTTGTTCAAGTTTTAAAGTTTGTTCTTATGGCAGAGTTTCTTTTCTTCTTTTGATATGGTAAGACATTGATACTTGACTGATAACCATGCGTTTAATTGTGCTAAATAATTACCATAAATTATATCAAATAATATTATCATGTAAACCCGTCTTACAACCCTGATAACCCTGAGGACCTACAAAGAGCGTTGAACATTTTTTCTGATTATTGTGACCACTGGAAACTTCAAGTAAATACAGACAAGACTAAGATAGTAATTTTTTCTAGGGGAAGGATCCCCAAAAACATATTTTTGTACAGAGAAGCACCAATTGAAATTGTGAACGAATTTAAATACTTAGGTGTTATCATGTCCCGTAGTGGTTTTATGTCCCGTAGTGGTTTTTTCAAAAGTGCCAAAACACACTTAACTAAACAAGCTTCAAAAGCAATGTATGGAGTACTTGGAAAGATTAGGTATTTTAACTTGCAAGTAGATTGTCAAATAGATCTTTTTGACAAAGTTATAAGCCCGATTTTGTTGTACGGGTGTGAAGTTTGGGGCTACGAAAACATAGATATTTTAGAAAAGGTACACTTAAAATTTTTGAAATTTGTTTTGCATGTTAAGTCCAGTACCCCAAATTGTATGGTGTACGGGGAAACTGGGCGATATCCTTTAATAATACGTATAAAGGTACGAATGATTACTTACTGGGCTAAACTTTTGATGTCACATGAGAGTAAGCTGACATACATAATGTATTACTTTCTTTATAAGCAATTTTCTGACGGATCATTTTTGCACCCATGGTTGAAATGTATAAGGGATATCTTGAATTCCTGTAGCCTGTCTTATGTGTGGATAAATCAAAACTTCATTAGTGTTACATGGTTAAAATCTATTGTGAAAGAAACGTTGTTAAATCAATTTTTACAAGACTGGCATATGAACATAGAAAATTCACCTAAATGTTTAAATTACAGGATTTTCAAAAACAATTTTGGACGAGAAATTTACTTAAGTAAACTCCCAAAAGACTTAAGAATTGTATTAACAAAATTTAGAACTTGTAACCATAAACTCCCAGTAGAATCAGGTAGATGGACTAATACTGATAGATCTTTAAGATTATGTAATCTATGTAACAAAAATACTTTGGGGGATGAATTTCACTATATAATGGAGTGTCCATATTTTTTGTCTTTACGGGTAAAACTTATTGATAAGAAGTATTAATGACAATTGTCGTCATATAAATACTTATAAATTTGAAAAAATTATGTCCATCACAAATGTTGATTCACTGTTTAAACTGTCTTTATTAGCTAAAAAGATATTGGCCTGCTTTTAGTAACTATTTAATTGATACTACTCTTCCTCGCTTGACTTTGTATTTTGTATATAATTATGTAAATATGTTCATATACCTCATATACCATTGTATGGTCTGAGTGTAAATAAACAAACAAACATACAATGAAGCGCATTAAAGTGGTATGTTTTTTTCTTCTGAATCGAAAGTTTGTGTGATTCTTATCGGATATCAAATGTAACATAATTGCACGCCCATTTCTTTTTAAACGAGAAGGAAAAATTCGTCACTTGATGCTTTAAGACCCATTCTTCTCGATTACAATATGAATTACACTGAAATTACGATTGTTTAAAGTAAAAAGAGAGAGAGTTTCAATTTCTGTTAAACACGTAGTGCAACGAATTTGGACATATTTATGAATTAATCACGTTTATTGTAGTTAACAGAACACAATTTGATTGGTTATTTTATTCATGAAAAAGCTGTTTTACAGTTATACGAATCAACCATTTAATCGGGGTTTTTTTCTTTAAAAAATGCGCGTGTCATTCTATGCCAATCAACTTTCAAAATAGCTTAAAATGTTTTATTCAAACGGAAAATTTTACCAGTTTAATGCGCTTCATTGTATCATGTCTCTAACTATATATCTCAGGGGCGGATCCAGCCATTTTTGAAAGGGGGGTTCCAGGTTTGTGCCCCTCTACCCCCCCCCCCCCCCCACACACACACACACACACATACACACACATCCTCTCTCAACCGAAGATTTACACACACGTGTGGAAATATCTAAGGTTGTGTTAAATAATATCTTTTAAGTCTTCTTTTGTTGAAAAGGTACTGTACCCCCAGTGCGAATTTAAAAAAAAAACACATTTCAAAAACTTCTGAAGCATTTAATTAAATTAAGTACAAAGAATTTTCCTTTAGAATTTGAAAAAAAAAATGAAATGGGGTTTAAACAAAGCGTTACAAGTTAGTTCCTTCAAAATATATATGACCAAAAAACGTACATATATAGCCAACACAGCCACAGATCTCGGGAATCTAATATCAAATTTAACCGTGCATATGGAACGCCGTCACTGCCTTATAGCATACAACTATGCATTTGTTACATTAAAAGTTTAAATCTAAAGTTTAAACTTATCTATAACTATAAGTTTAAACTTTAGATTTAAACTTTTAATGTAACATTTATAAATACATGAATTTTTAATTCATGAGTTAAAATTGAAATATAGCTTAATAAGTTTAAACTTTAGATTTAAACTTTTAATGTAACATTTATAAATACATGAATTTTCAATTCATGAGTTAAAATTGAAAAATAGCTTAAATTCATGATTCTTGATTAACGATAATTAAAATATGCTTAATTAAACTGTCAACATTTAATATTACTCAATTTTGCACAGTTTCTTGCCATGTTTAGTTTAATTTAGGAAAAATGTTTTGTTCTTTTGATAGTGACATCTTGTCACTTGTGAATATTTAGATTTTAGATTTCTAGGTAATAAAGTTATTTCTCACTTTCTTTGTATGAAATTAGCATGTCTTTTAAGATCAAATCGTCATAGCAAGCCAATGAGTAAATAAGTAAATTCTTTCTTATTTCGGCATCGTTAGAAATAAAATTCTGTACACACTTAACTTGACACTACAAAATTCCTCATCACGGAAAATGTTTACTTTGTTACGGCTTTTCTTAATCCGTCTTTGTTATAAAAAAGCGTATGCGGACAGATAAGTAATTGAGTTAACACCTTCGTTAGTTAAGCAATTAGTGTCAAACATAAAAGAACCTTTGCCGAAATTGGCTAAAACTATTTTGCTATACTGCTTCCTGATTGGTCAGAATTCAAATCTGTAGAGTGACCGCATCGGTAAGTGATTTTAGTAAAATCACTTTCCGATCTGGTCTCAAGTAATAAAGTTCATTGAAATTCTACAGATTTGATTCTGTCTTTTTAGGTAAGTTTTTATTAATTTTTATTCTAAATTTCTTATAATAAATAGTTTTTATCTTAAAATAACAATATTTACTTAAGTCAGTAATTTTTAATTTAGGTTTACTAAAAGAATTTTTAGGAAATTTGTAGATTTCTTTGTTTGACTAATTAACTGTTACAGTATTGTGTTCAATATTAATTCTGATTGATAAGTAAAATACTTAACTCACTTACTTGAAGAAAACATTTTTTGGTATTTTGTAACTCATTTCAGTTCACTTTATTTTTACTTAATTTCTTAATTATGTTTTGTCTCTAATTTTCTGAAAAGTTTTTCTTTGAATTTTTACATTTGTTTATACTGAAATTTTTGTATTTCGAATTTACCGCTAAAATTTCATAAGTAACTCTCTAGTCAGCGGAGGCGTAGAAATAAGTGTTTACAAGCTAAAACCGAAAGTTGTAGCGCAAAATCCTAAAGCTGCCAAAAGTTATTTGATCTTTGATATTCGGCTATTTTTGATTAATCATTATGACAAACTTTTATAACAGTTTAATCGGTAAGCTTTATTATTCTTTGTTTTGATTTAAAAATAAAAGTTTGTACAGATATGTTCTTTAGTATAAAATGGATTTTTCTCTGACGGTGATTTTGTCATGTTACTTTAATGACTTTGTTTATAAATAATAATTTTTACATTTTTAATATTTTTATACTTTCAATGTAGTTGTATGTCTGTTTGTAAAACTTAACATGATTGATTTTAATTTGTATTTGAAACACTTTCCGATCTGGTCTCAAGTAATAAAGTTCATTGAAATTCTACAGATTTGATTCTGTCTTTTTAGATATATTCTGTGATTGTGAGTTTCTCACATCAGCCACAGCTAATTCCCCAATTCATCACATTGGTAAAGAAAACCAGAGGGTGATACATTTATTATGTCAATTTATCATTACGTGATGTGAACATATCTTTACGTTATGTCAATTTTTATGATATGATGTGAAAATATCATAACATCATGTCAATGCTGCATTACATGAAGTAAATACATTCTTTTATTATGTCAGCACTTCATAACTTGAAGTAAAAAATCCATTTTGTTAAGTGATTATGTGTTTACATTGTGTTAAAACTTTATTACTTGAAATGAATGTTTCTTTACATCATTTCATTTCTTTAATATGCGAGGTCAAAATCGCATTGCGTCAAGCAAATTGTGTTTTATAATTAAACTTATCATTACATGAAGTCAAAAATCCATTCCTTTTTAAGAGTGTATATTTCTATTATATCAAATCATTATTACGTGATATGGATTTATCTTTATTATACGTCGGGAGCATCATTATGTGAGGTGAACACATCTTACCTTCATGTCAGTGCTTTATTACGCGGTGTAAAAAGTGTATAACATAATGTGAACATAACTTTATATTATATCAACACTTTATTACATTATGTCAAAACTCCATTCCGTGATGTGGATATATAATTACGTTATGTCAACCTTTTCTAATGTGATTTAAAAACATCTTTATATTGTGTTAACTCTTCATCATATGGATTCCAAAAGTTCATTACCTGATGTAAAAATACATTTTCATTATCTCAAAGCTGTATATCTGGTATATAATGAATGTTGACGACCATGTTTTAATGACTGGTAAGAGAAGGGGGGGGGGATCTTCATTGATTAGGACGAATTTCAGGCACATAATATCAGCCCCCCCCCCCCTCTTTCCCATATATAACTTTACTATAGAAAATGTAATGTTCATGGAAAGCACAGCCCCATCCCCACTATTTCTTGAAGTATAGTCCACTGCGGGTAATGTTGTATACTTGGAAAAAAATTAGGACTTTTTTTGTTTCGAGTAGATTTTTTTTTCTGGCTGACCTCGGCTCCCCTTTCAAAAAAGATGCTACGTCACTGGAATTAGTAATTTTTTCAACAATGCCAGTGCCAGAATTCTATTACAAAAATCTATATATCAGTCTAAATCAGTTGAATATGCCTTAGCAAGCATGCATGGGCAATTATCAGTGGCGGATATGGGAATCTCGCACAAGGAAGGGGGACGGTATATGGTTGGAGCCCAAGGGGGGGAGAAGCTCTTAGGCTTTATAGTTTTATAGAAAAAAGTTTTCAACTTAATTCAGCTAATCTTAAGCAATGTCCTACAAAGTAAACCAATAAATTTATTAATCTTATGTATATTTTGGTCACTAAAGATGGAAGGACGGGATTCCTGCCCCAACCCCCAACCCACCGTTGCACGTTTGTTATACTGTGTGTTAACACTTTTAAAAATAGAAAGGAGAGGTAGAGACTGATAAAAAGCATATGACAATGTTCTTAATAAGATAAGAAGTTTAAGACTTCTATTAAAAAAAACAAAAAAAAAAAAAATACAATTCAATATGAAAATAAAAAAAAAATGCTGCTCGACTCATAATATTTGATTTATTTAATTATCAGATTAAAGAAAACGCCATTAGAATTAATTCACAGTCGCAGTGTGAAGGCCTTGTGCTGCACGTTTCAATATTGTCAATCATTTGTCGCTTTACGTTTTCATTTAAATATGCCATTCCCAAATCGCCGAGAATTTCTTCTACGACTGTTTTCTTTCCCGCCATTTTTAGTGCCTGCGGAACGCGGAAAATAAGTTATGCGCATATAAAGGCCGAGGATACCCGTGTTCGCATAACGTAATAGTGAATCGACATAATGTAGAAGAGTGCGCACAGTATAACATGAGCTTCCCACAGCAGATCAATATGAAATAGCCTAAGATACATGTATTCTGACAAGAGGCTGAGCATTTTTGACACAATGTAAAGACACAATGACATAACGTAATAACGATTTGTTAAAAAGTAAGGGCAAATTCACATCATGAAATTGATTCACGTCGTCATGTAGCATATTGATAACATAATGTAGTAAAAGAATTGACCACATGTGACAATTTTTTGACATCATGTAATGAAATTCTGACATCGTATTATAGCGACTTGATATCAAATTAAGATAAATTCACATCAGGTAATGAACTACTCAGACCAAATAGTAGAGACTGCACGTAATGTAATACTGAGTTGAAATTATATTAATGTATCTTAACACCACGTAAAAATCTTTTGACATAATGTCACAAAGAGCTGATATAATGCAGTGAAAGTTTGACGCAATATAATTGAAGTGTTAGTAAATGTCATAAAGAAGTTAACATAATGTAAAAGAAAGTTGTCGCAATGTAACAGTAGTGTGTGTAAATGTCATAAAGAGTTAACCTAATGTAAAGGAAAGTTGATAAAATGCAATAGTAGTGCTAATAAATGTCACAAAGAGATGACATACTGTAATGGAAGGTTAAGACAATGCAATAGTAGTGTAGGTTAATGTCATAAAGAGTTGACATAATGTAATGGAAGGTTGACACAATGCAATACTAGTGTGGGTTAATGTCATAAAGAGTTGACATAATGTAGAGGAAAGTTGACACAATGCAATACCAGTGTGAGTAAATGTCATAAAGAGTTGACATAATGTAATGGAAGGTTGACGCAATGCAATCGCAGTGTTCTGCTATAAGGCAGTGACGGCGTTCCATACGTGCATGTTACATATCAGTTATAAGACATATAAAAATAAGTACAATACTTTCTACCATTCTCTCATAAAAAAAAGTTATATTGAAAGTGAATGGAGGAAACTAAAAGTGTGAGAATCTATCTATTCAATACATAAGTTAGACGTACTGTACATATATTTATTCTCGGAAAACGTTTTATCAACTCTTTCTTTCTCTCTCTCTCTCTCCGTACTTGGAAAAAATAAAGGGGGGGTTCCAACCCCCCGAACCCCCCCTCTGGATCCGCCAATGTATCTTAAAGATGTAGCAAGAGTGCCGTTTTTAAATATTTAGATTCATCCTGCTTTCACTGCATGAAATATGGGCATGTATATTCATGCATATAAAGTATGGTTTATCTGTTTGTAAATGAGAATAGCGATGTTGTAGAATTCAACAAAAAGTATGACATGCTAGTCATGTTTTTTGTTTCTTATTGTGTCTGTGTCGAAACCACACGTGTAACTGTTGTTCTATCTTTACGTTTAACAAGTTGTTGTTGATTACTGTAAATTATGGAAAGACAACTAACAAAACGTTTAAGGTAAGGTTTGCGTTTACAGGGAGATAACTCTTGCGAATCACCAAAGCGTTTGAAACAGGCGAATTTAAACCAGCGATGCTAAGCATCTCGGTAACGAATTTCCTCTGTCATACTTGATGTTTGTTGTCACTTATTGTTAGGACTAAAAACAAAGGACGTTTTCAGGAGAAAGTCTTATAACAAATCAAAGCATAGGAATCTTAGAAGCCTTTGAGATTAGCGTGATGCATGTGGATGAACCAATAAAGGAGGACTTGTTTATTTTCGATACGGAACGTGGCAAGTTGCCAGGCCATTCCGATCAGAAGAAAGTCATTGACGCATTGTGCTCTTGTGTGTTTCTCGCTTCACCACTACACTAAAATTTTAAGTGAGAATGGGAAAGAAAAAAGAAAAGACCTGAGAGTATCCTGTAAAGTATTGTGCAGTCCGAACAGGGAAGAAAAGTCACGGTGCATTTGACCATGTCCAATGATGTTGACAGTTTGATTGTTGATAGTATTTTCATCAGGTAATTATTTAACTATTCATTTTACTGAAAGTTATGAATGATCTACTGACTACGATGAATAAACGGTACAAGGATGTCAGGATGTGACTAATATCCCAACATTGCCAAAAAATAAAAATGCATTAATTCAAGAAATTATGAAAAATAAAATCCTTGCTTTTTAGGCCTAATATTTGTAACATTATTGAAACAGGTATTCAGTTGTTCAAGTTACCTTTTTAAATGAGGTTTGATGTTTGATTTTAATTAATATCTCATTTTCTAATTAATAAAAAAGAGATACAGATTGTGCATGACAAGAACATTAACTTTCTTGATCAAGCATTTGCATTTCACTAATTCAATCTGTAAATTTTACAATAATTTCATATTGATTCTTCATTGATTATATTGGAAATTTTTTCATTTCAGTGAGTGAATGAAACTCAGTGCAATTCCTTATGCAATTCCAAAAATGCAATTCCTTAAATGTTATTGTAAAAATGAACACATATGATTTCAGATCATGGGTCATTAATTGGAATAGATAAGAACCAAAAAAAAAAGTACTTCAGTGTTTCCTTAAAAGATTTGTGCCATCAATCAAAGTAGAGGTCATCCCATATCAGCTCAAGAATATTAAAGAAAGTTGGATGGATCAAGCTAAGATGTTGAACCAGACATGGCAAAATCAATGGAGATTTGGAGAAGAACTTCTGACTTGTTATACCCAATGCATATTTTTATATGTCTATAGATTAAAGAAGAAAATTTAATGTTTAACAACATCCTATATATATGCTGTTTTCCATATATTTAGAAAATATGTGTATGTGATGATTGCAGTGCATGCTCTGTTTGTCCATCTTCGAATTTGTTTTCAGTAAAATAAAAGTATACATCATAGGTATTAATTGAAGGTTGCCTTTGTCTATACTTACATGTAACAAGTTTCTTAAAAGAGTTTGTAAAATTGCAAGGAAATTAATACATGAACAATTAAGATTTATATTTTTATTCATTAAATTTTGTTCTTACCAGGACCTAATATGCTCAAATGAGTATTTCTGAAAACTGATGAGTTTTGTACATAAAGCTGCAGTGAACATGTATAATTATATCTACTGTAAAAGTTTAAAACATGACACTTGGAAATTGTAAGGTTGTTAATTTAGTAGGAATGATAAGACCAGTTTAGTAATCTACTTAAATTAAAATCTTTCACCAATACATGTAGTTTATTTTAAAATTGTTTACATTTATAATCTTTTAATTTTTTTCTGTATTTTGATTTTAAAAAGGAGAAAATTTTGTTATATTTAAATTATTATTTCATGGATATCAAGGAGATATATCTATCACTGTAGCATTGTTTCTTTTTCCCTGTTCTTGACAAATATTTATGACAGTGTTATGTCATTTTGCAGAATTTGCCTTTTCTCTGAAATCAGAAGTACTCTGTAAACTCATTAAAGTATGAATTGATGTCACTTAGAATTCATCTTTATTTTGTTCTGTCTGATATTTCAATTTAGATTCTCAGACTACCTAATCCAATGATTGAGCTAATGTCCATGAAGTGTAGAAATAGGCCATCTTTAAAAAATGTTTGGTTGTCGGCCTCTCCAGACCGACTGACTAAAATGACCGGACTAAAAACTTTTTTTCAATGCAGGGCCGTATTTTTTTTCTTTTTATTCCTCTTATCCCCCTTAAAGAAATGTTGTTGAAGATTTTCTCACCTACCTACCCAATAATTTTACCCTGAGTCAAGAGAGGGCAAACAAACATTACTTTAAAGATAGCATTTCTGCTCTTCGAAGTAAAGAAATCATTTAATTATAAAAACAGCAGCTTCATGGATGCAATGCTTACAACATTTCACGCAAAAAATGGCATACATGTATAATGACAGTCACCAGCCATAACTGAATAAAGATATTTTGCTACAAAGATGTCTAGAAGTTACTACATGTTGGAATAACTAAATCAGCATGAGGTCCAATTCATAGGCTTTTAATTGGTTAAGTTGCAACATGTTCTGAAGTATGTTTATATACATATACATGTACTTCTAAAGGTGTTGCAGTATAATTCATGGACAATTTCATCAGAATATTCAGATGTAAAGATTGCCAAAAATACTAGAGTTCTTCCATGGAATAAATTTTTAGACCATCATGTAGCACAGGAAGAGTTTATTTTGAATATATTTGTCCAATTTATGCCTAAAAACAATATCAAAAATAACATTTAGTCTTTAACATTCACCATGACAAGGTGATATCAATGTTGTCTTTAAAAGTGTAGAAAAGCCTGATTTTTATGTTCCGAACCCATAATATAGCCCCTGTTTCCATGGAAATAATGTTGGGGACATACATATTTTTTTAGTTCAAATTAATGAAAATGATCAAATTAATAACTTCATGGATTTTGATGGAATCGGTAGATACGTAAAACGTTGATTTTTATATTTTTGTTGCCATGGCAACGGTTTCACTTTATCAAGGAAAATTGAAAAATCTTCTTTTTTACCCAATTTTTCACTATTTTGATAACAGAAAAATAAAAGTTTAATAATAGAAGCATGAATTATACTAATTCCGGTCATTTTGATTATAAAAGTTTGATAATTTATAAAATAAATCAATTTTTTCAATGAAAATAATATTCGAGGTGAAATATGAAATACGTTAAATTTGGCGTCTTTTACTAAAAAAATGGGACGGGCAATATCTTTGAAAATCATATTAAATGATGAAGCTAATCTCCCTGAATAAATTGATATATAGCATGTGTGCATATTAAAAAAAATATGAGTTGGAGGGAGACGCAAACCTTACCTTAATTTAACCTGAAATGGTAAATTGTAAATCATAATTTCATAATTTGTCAATTGTTCTATCACAATTTGTTAATTGTAACTATCCAATGTAATTTGACAAGTGTAAAATGTAAGTGCAAATTTTGCCGATGCTTTAGTGTACTGTAATTCGTAGACTTGGGATTTGTCAACTCGTGAAGTGTAAATTGTACTTTTGTGATTTGTAAATTAGGTTGCATATTATGCTAATCCCTATGAAGACGAAAGGGGCGTTATGACGGTGGCCAGTTAATTCGTTGCTTAATAATTTAATCATTTCCCATTCGTCCTACCATAAAAATTATGAAGAAAGGCCGATGAAATGTTTATAAATTAATTTCATGTCTATCCTTAATTAAGACTAAATATCAATTAAATATTAGCAGGGGTATACTTTAGTAAAACTCCCAACATTGCTGAATAATTTTCGATTTTTACATTAAAAAAAACCTTTTCTGCAGTGTTACTGGCAGATTTAGCAGGAGGGGTGTTGAAGTCGGATTTTCGCTTATGAATTTTATAATTTAAGTAAAACAATCGAGAAAAATTCTCGGACCCCCCTTTCAGGTATTATTGACCTCTGGGAAATAAGTAGAGGAGTCAAATAAATATTTAAAAAATTATCAACGAGAAATGTCCATTAACACGTGATCATGGATATAACTAAGCCTTGCATTTACATTTTACAAGTTATATTTGATTATTTACAAATAACAAATTTTGATAGAACAATTGACAAAATATGAAATTATGATTAAGGTTTCAATGTGTGCATTTTATGAATTACAGAATTTTGAACCAGTTGTCTTTCCATAGTAAATCATTGAAATAAATACACATTGTCTGATGTACTTTGAGCTTGAAGAAAACAATATCTATTTAAATTATTATTCTTTTTTATCTGTGTTACAATTGTTATCAATGTTATGTTGCTAATATTTTTTTTCTTACCTGTTGTGTGCTTTTTAAAAAACAATTTTTCATGGCGTAGCAATCGTTTTTTTTGTATTTGTTTCTTCCTACAATGAAATACGGAGGCGTATTAGTGCCACTTCGACACTTTTTTTTTGTCATTTCCTTAAAGATAAACGTGTAAAGAGGCCGGTTCACTTTATGCATAAAATGGCAATATGGATATACCAATTAATTGATTAGCACTTCCATTTGAAGCATTAAAATAAAATAGAGACTGAGTGCTTTCATTTCCTATCAAAATTTTTCCTTAAATTCCAGGTCTTTTAGAAAAATTAAACATGTCTTTTTAACCTCAGAAACAGTTCTATCATTTTGTAGTTGCATATTTTAGATCAGAGGTTGCGCTCTATATGAAATATCTAAAAATAGTTTCAAAAATTGACCATTTTGTAGACTTTTTCAGAATATGAGGAAATTGACGCAATTCACGACGTCATAATGCATTGCCTAGCCAAAAATACATCTTTTTTTATAGTTACGCAGTCACCAAAGATTTACATGATATTCAATGCATAGCTAACTAAAATTATGCAGATTCAGTTTGTTAGAAATTCAAATGGCCAAATAAGGCAAAAGATAATTCCTTGATAGATAAAAGTGTAAATGTTACAGATTTAAGTGTAAATGTTACAGATTATAGTGTAAATTTTACAGATTATAGGGTAAATTTACAGATTAAAGTGTGAATTTTACAGATTAAAGTGTCAAATTTACAGAATAAAGTGTAAATTCTACAGATAAAAGTGTAAGATATACAGATTAAAGTGGACAGGGGATGCTTACTCCCCCCCCCCCCCAGGCACCTGATGCCAACTGTTTCCAGAAGCCATTACTCACGATGTTAAATATTTAAGCTCATCTGAGCTTAAAATGAGCTTTTCTGATCACTCATTGTTAATCGTCTGTTTGTCCGTCGTCCATCCAAAATAGATATTACAAGGGAAAATCTGGTTTAAAAAAACAGCTTGGCCAAAGTTTTTCAGGTGAGCGACGTGACCCAAGAACCTCTTGTTGTTTCTTGTATTTAGGAAAATGATGATCACTGTTCATTAACTTCATTTGCTTTCTTTAGGAATGTATCCTAACTCAATACTCTTGAATACATTTTTTAACCTCATATAAGTAATATCGGGTATTAAATGTTTCAAGACGCTGTTGGCACATTTATTTTTTCCGAGATAGACAATAAATGGCTAAATTTAAGAAGTCAAAAGTCAAAAATATCACACAATACAATACAATAAATATACACCCGACTAGTCCTATAGACTTAGATGATAGTCTCTCATCTTCAGCACATGTTTTAGTTCGTATAAACTTGGAAGTTTTCTTTGTGTCAACTGTAAGTGATTTTTTGCGCTCCTCTATTTTGCTATGCAAAGTACTTCTGTCCCAGTTGGTAGTATTTTGGGATGAACACCAGCACTGACTCGTACAGTTGTCGGTGATATTATTTTGTGTATATTCATATGCAGTAGTTGTGGATGTGTCCATAAGCGGAGTCGAGTGCGTGTACGTGTCTGAAAGTGGATCTGAAGTCATGGACGTGTCTGAAAGCGGAACAAAAGTCGTGCTAGTGATTAATTGTGGAAAATTAGAAATGCTTGAAAGTGGATCGGAAGTCGTGGACGTGTCTGAAAGTGGATCGGAAGTCGTGGACGTGTCTGAAAGTGGATCGGAAGTCGTGGTCGTGTCTGAAAGTGGATCGGAAGTCGTGGACGTGTCTAAAAGTGGATCGGAAGTCGTAGACGTGCTTGAAGGTAGAACAGAAGTCGTAAAAGTGCCTGAAAGTGGAAAATGATTGTAAATATGTTATGTAGCATGTGTTAATAGAAAATATAATCCATTATACAATTTCTTCATGATATTCTTTTACTTTACATTTTTAGTTAGTTATAAAAATGTGTAATTTATTGATGTTTTGATATAATTGTTTATCATTACTCGTTTATTGTTACAATTATGAACAGTTTTATTTATCTCTTTTGGAGTAATATTTCATGTAATATTTGAATCAAATCTTTGGCTCAAAGTGTAAAAAATGTACTTGCCGAAACAAGCCTATAAAATTGATGTTCGCCGTATTGACCTAACATACATAACTAAATGGATTTTTTTTCTTTTTTAATTACCTTACAAGGGAATTTTTCCCCACAATTAAAGAGAAGGTTTTTATTTTAAAATTTGATATTTCCGTTAGTTTTATTTTTAACGAAGGGTGTTGATAATTTATATTTATTCTGGACTTTTTTAAATTGGTATGAGAGAAACCTGTCGTTTGCCTTGAAATATGTATACAATGTATTTGAATTGTTCGCTTGTTCTGTTATTTTCAAAAACATGGCAACTCAAAAATGATTTGAGAATAAAAGACTATTGATTCTTCCAATATCCAGTTTTCATCCCAAAAACTGTTTTTAATTCGATGAAACTGACTTTGTATTTTGTTTACAGTTATGAAATTTCACAATTTTCATCATTTGAAGCAGAATTTGTCAAACATCTTATACGTGAAAAGAAGAAAACAATTGATGTGACCTTTAACTCGACATTTAGATATAATGAGGACGGATTGTAAATGAACTAACAATATTCATTTACATTCTTATGTCGATAAGATATATCCCAGTGAGCTTGAAATTAAAGATACCACAGGGTCTGACATATCTGTTCCAATTTTTTAATAGATGTTTTACCTGAGAAAGACGTTAATGATTCTATGTATTAAACAATCAAGCTTTATGACAAACGAGATGACTATTACTTTTCAGTCTTCAACTTCCCTTCATTAATTATGCAGAAATATACTTTCATCACCTGCATACCAGGTTTATATCTCAGTTTATTCGATACGCAGGAGCATTCTCTACGTTTGGACTATATCTAAAACGAGGATTATTATGTACAAACAAGTTGATGAAACAAGACTATCGACACTCTCGTTTAAAGTCATCATTTCTTAAGTTCTATGGTCGATACAATGACATTTCCATCAAATACCATTTACCAAATACGAGGGTTGATCCAAAAGTAATGTCACAACTTCGAAAAAAAATTCTACTAGTCGACGTAAATTAACAAAATTATAAATGATGGAGGCTATGTTTACTTCAAATAAGTCTTTAAAAATTAAAATTAAATTGATTTATACTTTTCAAGATTATATACAAAGTACGATTATGATGGTAGCCGCACCTATATAACGTCATATGAAGAAAGTGCGTCGTCATTCACCGAAGCACTTCCCCTTTCGTTTCATTAAAAAATAAATTCACATATTTTACTCTCTTTAAGAATTATTGGCAACAATTGTGCATGCACTTTATTTATAATTTAGTCCTCTATCAAAATTCTTTGAACAGTACCATAAGAGAAACTTTCTCATATTCTCATATTACTCTGACCGTGACACGTCTCTCTTTCTTGACAACGTCACACGCTATTAAAAGTTTCCAGACCTCCAATCTTTCGGGCTTTCTGTCTTCAACTGATCATTAAATGACCCATGACCTGCCCAAAATCACTTAAACCAGATCTATAAACAAGTCTCTTGTTTACATTTTTCAGAAGAGACAATTTCGCGATTTTGAAGGAAAAACGCATTACATCTCTTTTCGGCTTATTATTCCATTTCGACATTTCCTTTGTGCAATACATCAGATAGAAACAACAATGTTCTTGAAAAAAAAACTATGATGTCATATAATTTTTAACTAAGGACTAGAAAATGTAAATATTGTCTTTTAAAATATTTGGCGACTAGACGCTTTTTAGATGCTTTTTTAACTGTGTTTGTCTTTTTTCATTCTAACATCATACACTTCAAAACGTGTCGTTTAGTTGTGACGCAGTGGCACCTCCTATGTTAAATGTTTTAAACGTCTATTAAATGAATTCAATTCAACATTATTAAATGACATTTATAATTTTAATTAAAATTATTTTAAACATCTTTTGGTACATTATATTTGAAGATATGACGCCAAATGTTAAAGATATGAACACAGTAACATTACTTTTGGATCAACCCTCGTATATAATGCTGCAAGACTCACATTTTTCATACCAATTGTTATGTTTTCATACCATTATTTACACACTGAATTGACGACGGATTTTCCCGTTATTTCCTGATCATGACAAGGTGCCATGGTGGACGTGAAAGGTCGGCAGAGGATGTTCACTCCTCCATGGCACCTGATCCTACCTCTGATGTTTTGGGGGTCTGTGTTAGCTCTGCTCTTATTTTATATTGTTTTATGGACTTTTGAGCTTGAATACCGTTCATTATTTCAATATATTTCATTCAACTATTCTTATTTAGATTAAAAGAATAATTATTTAATATCATACACATGTTTCTGTGAGATTCTTTTGCTGCTGATGAAAATCTAGAGAAGTTAGAGAAGTATTGTACGTGTTTTAATCACTGTGTGCCATTGCTACAGTTCAATCAATATATTGTGAATGAATGTAGGTTTATATATTTACCATATCCAGTGGAATAAATAGACAAACGCCAATGCCCGCCACAATAATCGTTAGAATCTCCCGAACACACGTGTTCCTCACATTCTGTGTCATCTCGACGTTTGTCTGGTGTCAAATATGTTTCATCTCCGCAGAAACACTCTATTCCATACTAAGATTAAAAATAAATTGCCGGAAATAAGCAAAATTTGTGGTCTTGTAAATACTGTAATATCACTTGTTTTCGTGGGGTTGAATTTTCGAGGTTCGAGGAAAAGATAAAGGTTTATAGGGATTTGATTTCGTGAATCAAGAAATGTTGCACAATTATAGACATTGAATTTTACATTTCGTTGTGCACATAAATTAGCAGGTCTTTTTATACCTCAAAACAATGAAAATTATTCCCTACGAAAATAAGTGGTTTCAAAGTATACATTTAATCCATTTACAGAAAATATTAATCGTTTTAATATTATTATAATATAAGCTTACAACATACCAATGTAACTAAAAAATAAATCAAGGTTAATTTTGTCCTAGTTCGGCTTAAAAAGGTAAGAATTTTTCACCCTCCAAAATATTTCTGTACATATGATGTGTACATCAAATTAAATTAAAATTTGTTTTATTTGTTTCAAACAAAGAAATTCGGTTACATTTTTAGTCAATTGACTAAATTTCATCAAATAGTAAGTAAAAGCATAAAATATGTAAAAATAAAATATATAATCGGCCATTCTTTCGAGGAAAGAGCAAAACGAAATCTGAATTCAAATTGCCTAAGCACTGGTTTCTGTAAAATTAAATTTCTGGAAAATTTGTCTTTTAAAAATAAAATGGTTGGACTTGTGATGAATTGAAATATGAGATTTTCAACATAAAACATTTTATTTGAACTAATTTAAATTTCATATTATTTTCATAATATGATTGTTTTAAGTAAATTGGAAATCTTCTAAGCAAGAAAAAATATGACAAATGTTATATATCTCAACAACATTAAATTCCCGAAGAAAGTTTCACATGAAAATCTTCTTCATGACATTAAAAAACAAACAATTCCCACATGAAATAACATTAGATCACAAAACAATGACATATTTTCACAAATGTTTTTGCTCATCAATTTACCTGCGTTCCAGCAAACGAATAACCTCTGGAGAAACAATTCTTGATACAGAAAGTGTTTGTCATGGATGATTTTCTTTGAATTTTGCCTCCTTTAAGAATTCGTTGATCATTGTCTTTGAAGCAGCCATAATAACCTATAAGGATAAAAAGCCTGAATTATTCCTATCAAAAACATACAAAAAATTTACTTTGATTTACGCTCTATGTGAGTGTACCTCCTTTGGACATTGAAAGTTTGTCCAGAAAAATAAAGAAAAACGCGAAAGAATAAAAAATCCACTTCATGAGATGACTCTTAATCAGAAAATTAGTCGTAGTAGTTCACCAGAGATTCTAGTTAGTATTGAGTATTATAATAATAAAGAGCAAATGTCGATTAATTCTAAAATAGATAATGGTAAGTGACAATGTACTTTAATTTCTGTTTGTATAGTGTATTTAAATAACATTCTGTGATTGCAATAATAGGCCTACCTATTAATCAATGGCATTGGTTGCTTACTCCTCCAATACACCTCATGTCATCTCTGGTGTTTTAGGTACTCTTTGCAAATTTTAAATGGCTTATTAATTGGATTTTTATGACCCTCCGATCGAAGATTTGGGGATGAAAAGTTTTGCTGCGTCCGTCCGTCTAGCTGTCTGTCTGCAAAACTTTTAACGTAACCTTGACTATAACGTTTAAGTGGTTGAATGGGTGCAGGTAAAGATATGGCTTCACAGGTGTGTTCCCGGTGAACAGTCCTTTCTTTGGGTTCCATAAAAGACACTTTATCTTGACATTGTAGACCTTTCCATGGATAATAATATTAGACCTTTTGATCTTGGCCTTAGATTTTGACCCACTTTTAACTTTAACCTTAACCATAACTTTTGAACCATTAGAGCAAGGGTTTTCATATTCCACAAGTGTATTTCTATTGAAAAGACTTTCTTCTCGATACTAACAATTTTGTTCTTGATCCTTGAGTTCGCTTTGCATTTGAAACTTAAGCTAAAAATGTAATCAGAGAATACACGAGTATTATTTAGAAATAAAAGTATTATAGTGAAAAGATTGGGGGAAAATTATCTTATTTTTAATTCACCGTCTTTTGTATTATCTAATGGAAAATTTCAAGGTATTTGCTGATTACTTTGGCAGTTTCCCTAGCATTAGAAATGGGAAAGTGATAAACACAATACACAAAAATGGCGAGATTTTGATGACTCTACGGCGCAATGGAGAACAGTTCGTAATAAAGCCCAAACAGACTTTAATTGATTACAGAAGAAAAAAATATGATAAAATATCACCAGTTCTTAAGTATACATGTACGTTTGAAATGAGGGTTATTCTGAGAGATATCTTTATCATCAAACCCCAGGCCTAGATAGAACAAAACATATAAACAGCTATAATGGTAATAACAAAAAACGCTGTCACTGTACTCTTTGAATATTAGATTGCCTATTTAGTTGAATGATTGTAAGAATATTGTCCCTAACTTTCGAAAAATATTTTCAGGAGGTCTCATGTGTGCAAGATTGGTTCCTCGTCTGTTTATGGAGAAAATAAAGGGAAACTCAAGATTATGTAAATCAATGAAATTCCTTGTTACTTATCGATGAAATTCCTAGCTACTTATTCACTTTTTTAGCAAATAGGAAACGTGACGCTGTAATACACATTTTGATGTTATCATCCGTGTGCCGTAAAGCAATACATAAAAGAACTATAAGAACACGAAGGGTAAAAAAATGCCTCATCCAAAAATTTAATGAAATCTTCATAACAGATAGTGTAGACTTCAAGCTTCATGGATTTTGATATCTATTTTAATTTTACCTAAAAAGAGTTTGCAGCATGGCAATGTTTTACTAGAAAACTGCTATAAAAAGTCATGATAATTCTTACAACGTAACGCCATAGACGGCAAAAGAGGGCAATAAAATTATCATGTGATTGTAAAAAACAGAAATGGTGCTCCTGGAACAAAAATGGTGCTCCAAAAATCAGTGAACAATATACATACTTATAATGAGGAAAGATGAATTGACTACCAGGTATACGAAAGCCCAGAAGGCTCAGGTAGGACATTATCAATTTAATTATGGGATACCAAGTACATGACCCGTCATATTTTGTGCTATCCTAACAACACAAGGCCAAATAGCAATGTTTTCTAAAAGATGTAAATTTTATTATCAATGCATATATCTATTTAAAGCTATATATGCCGTATTAGTGTTTTATTTTAAAAGTAATAAATATATGTGGTGTCTCATCAAGTTATATAAGTTATATACTTTCTGCAAATAAGACAATTCCACTCCATCACATTTAAAAGTTATGAAATATTATTTGGTAAAAATTATTTTCTCTCCGTGTCGGATAAAAAACCGCCTCTTATTGAAATATTCATGATCACGTTGTCTCGCATGTTTACAGCAAACAATGGTCCAATCTCGTGAATGAACCGAAAAGCATGATGGTCTACTACGTTTTTACTACAAACACGTGAGTTAGGGATTGTCAATACTGAGAGCACCTCAGAGTTGGTTGCTTTTTGTACTGAGGAATAATCACGTGCAATTGTCTTTTCAATGGACATTTTCGGTTGGGTGAACTTCTACAGCTGTCAGCGACTATGGATAAAGAAGTGTGGAAACCATGTTGTGCCAAAATGAAATAACTAATACAAACAACCGATATAATCTGATCAATCAAAATGGTTATTAGACACATTCGATTCTGCATTTCTTAATGGTTCAAAACAACAAAAAGTATTCCACAGAATATCATATATAAATCTGCGCGTCAATATACCGAATGCCAAAACCAGAATACTACTAGATAATATAATTATATTCTTTACATGTGAACCACAGTATTTCTGACCCCTTGAAAAAAATACAAAAAATCTTGCAAGTAGGTTATCAGCATTGGCTCGGGCAAATTTGAAAGTGAAATTTGGAGTTTGGCAGTAAATTGTAGTGAATGAATAAAATTTAGTAGTGAAAGATATTGGAACCTTTTTTACTTGTCAGATTTCTTCGAACTAGTTTATTTATTTTTACTGTTCTATTCCCCCACCCAATTAAAAAAAAACGATGCTACCTACCTGAATTAATTTTTCTTAATGGTGTTCATCGAAATGCTTGGTCGTGCTCTCAAACTGGAATAGTTTTTAGAGGCCTGGAATTCCTTGACCAATTTTATTTTATTGCCCAACTATATTTCTAAGAAGGCAAGATGTATGGTATTTAAGTTTCATCTACATATGTTATGTAATTCATATTAAAAAACGAAAAGAGATAATTGACGATATCCCATTCAGGGTGTAAACATAGCAGTTTAAATTACTTTCCATACATTGTATTTGACATAAAATATCTTTTGCGCATAATATGCGCTCCATACTGAAGATCGGTAAATGTTCACCCAACCGAAAATGTCCACTAGCAGTACAGCATGGGGACACTCTAAACAAACGGACCTGTACAATGGAGTGGGGAAAACTTTAATTTTCATCATAAATGATTGTTAATCATTTGTATGCAAATATGAGCATGGGATTAGTAGATAATAATGTACATAATGCATCGTCTTTCTGAGAGCGATTTAAAAAAACTAGCCTTTTTGAAAAACACATGTAGTATTTTATGTAGTAACACATAAATGCATTAAATGCGACTCATTGAGCTGATTGGTCTATTTGTGTCCCTCACTGAACAGACGTCACAAAAAATATTTTCCTCGACCTGATGATTCTCGCGATGCTTTTCCCGCGCACATGCGCAGATCCAGGATAATCGTCAGTCCTTTATAAATATGCATGAGAATATCATGTTCTTTTCCTGACTAGTACTTTGTTAATACCGAATAAAATTTCGTCGAATTTGCAAGAATGCTTCATTTTTGGTAGCTTATCATACTCCAGAAATTTTTGTTCGGTTTCAGCTGTGCAAAAATACTGTTTAACACGGCATACATATCTTTAAAATTTATGTATATTGATGAAAAATGAACTAAAAAGTACAGAAATGTTTAGAATTGGTGATAATTTTTCACTATGAACAAATTGTTACAGTAGGTGCTGGCAGGAAACGATCCCGCGCTACTCAATTTCTACAGTCGTTCGAGTGGCGCAGGTGTTAGAGTGTCTGATTTAGAGTCGCGAATCAAGGATTCTTACGCCGCGGATCCGAATCTCACTGCTGGACGTGGAGAAACCGGTCCTTCGGATGAGATCGTATTAACCGAGGTCCTGTGTTGCAGTAGATACTGGCACGAAAAATATCCCTCCTTGCCCTGAGTGTCGATCATAGGAAACAAATGTAGCTCTCCACGTCTCCAACAACAACAAACAATCAATCATATGACGCAGAAAGTGTTCAAAAACCTTATGCATGAAAAGAAAAAAAAAACACTTACTGTGGCCTTCATTTCGACATTGATATATATCAACAGTGTATTGCCAAATAAAATTGACAATTTCCATATATTCTTATGTCGATACGATATATCCTGGTGAGCTTGAGATAAAAGATAACACAGTGTCTGACACATCTGTTTCACATTTGGAAAATTTACTTGAAAATACGTAAATGGTAATCTAACAACAAGGCTCTACGATAAACTTGATGATTTCAACTTTTGTATCGACAAATTCCCTTACTTCTGCAGCAATATACCTTCACCATTTGCATACAGAGTTTATATATCTCAGTCGATTCGATACGCAAAAGCATGTTCTACGTATTTACAACTTCTAAAACGAGGTAAATTATTGACAAACAAGTTGATGAAATAGGCATATGAGCAGTCTCGTTTAAAGTCATCATTTTGTTTGTTTTATGGTCGATACAAAATCAATTTATCATTGAGTTAAATGCTGTCTGGCGTTTATTATACAAATTGTTATAATTCCATTTATACACTGAATTGACGACTGATTTTTCCATTTTCGAGTTATTTGCCGACCATGACAAGGGGCACTTGGCGGATGTTACCGGTCGGCAGGAGATGCTTACTCCTCAATGGCACCTTATCCCATCTCTGATGTTTTGGTGGTCTGTCTTTGTATTTTTTTGTAATGGAATTTTCATCTGAAATACCGTTTGTTACCTCTATATGTTTTATTGCTGAAGCATATGTGACGCAGATGAAAAAATAGTTTTTTTTAATTTAAAAATCATTCTAGCGATCTTTACAATCAAATGCTTTACAGATGTAAAAAAAATGAATTACTACCAAGTTTTACCATGTCAATGTATTGCAACCATTTTTCAATTATACAATGTATTGTGTTGCATGAGTTTATAAGTATAAAATCAAACGTTTTTCATGGTCGAAAAGTCATTATTAACTTATTTTATATCTAGGCAATTTATGCGTATCTTATTTAAATGTCCATTAAATGTTTGTTAAAGCACAATGACAGATGTCACGAATAAAAGTA
The DNA here is from genome assembly GCF_032062105.1 of Saccostrea cuccullata. Taxonomy (NCBI): domain Eukaryota; kingdom Metazoa; phylum Mollusca; class Bivalvia; order Ostreida; family Ostreidae; genus Saccostrea; species Saccostrea cuccullata. The sequence goes on from NW_026936507.1 coordinate 47,208, forward strand.
TCGTCGAGAACAATAGCAGAGTATTTAGATAGGCTTTTTAAAAAATAATTAAGGTCTTCCATTTCCAACGGAAGACCTTCTACTGATTCTGATGATTAAGATTATTCTTATTATTCTTTTTTTTTTCCTTTTCCTAGACGCCAACTTTGAGGCCTCATATTTCACTCATTTCTCAACAGATTTTGCTCAAATTTTCAGAGTTTATAGAAGTTACTAAACTCTATCAGAATGTTATCTAAATTTCAAAAAGTCACTTCCGGTTTTGAGTTATTTCCCTTTAAACGAAAATTTATAGGCTTTCGTTTCCAGACAAAGGCTCAGAGACGGCTAAAGCTGGAGCAGAAATTTTACTGATTTTAGATAATACAAGGATTGAAGTTGTGCATGGCGGTTTTTGTTTTTCGATTTCTCTATATATTCGAAATGGTGCTATATAGGGGTCAAAAATTAGAACGCCTAAAAGAGCGAAAATTTACACATATTTTGCTTTTTATCTTCTAAACTAAAAATATTTTGTTAAAACATATAGAACAAAATTTGTGCAGAATTACAAGATCTTTCAAATGATATCTCAAAAAAGGGCTGACCCCTAAATTAAGGGATCTAGAGGGGCCAAAATTTTTTTCCAGATATCTCAAAAAGTATTGAGAATTTGTAATACATCCAAGAAGCAAAGTTGTTCAAAATGTCAAGTTTAATTTATTGAAGTCGTCAAAATGCGTCCGGTGACTTCACTTCCGGTCAAACCGGAAGTAGTCAGAAAATGCATATTTTTGCCGTTCTTGACAAGTTTTTGGGAAACATATGTCACTGGAAGCATAAAACTTAATTTTCCGTCCATCGGCATCACTTCCGGTTAAACCGGAAGTAGCCAAAAATAGTTTATTTTTCAAAGTTTTGATGCAAAATTGAAATTATAAAGTGACTGGAGACAACTAAGCTCATTGCTTTCTTTTGTTGACGTCACTTCCGGTCAAAACAGGACGGAAGACCTACTCGTTGCTTTGCAACGAGCTTTGCTCTAGTTATCTGATATATTATTCTGTTGCATATGAAAAACCTTGTAATCAAATATTTTTTATAGAAATGTCTCATTTTATTCCTGGAAAGACAGAGAACAGAAAAGATAATAGAAGGGAAAATATCAAAGAGACCTTTTATTTTCCTCTCCACAAGAAAGGAAAAAGTGGTCATAATCCCACAAGGAAATCAATCTACAACTAATGTTAGTTAGATATTGAATTTGTGTCCCAATGTGAATATGAATTTTAATTTTATCTGCAAACATTTTGAAATTGTTAGACTTTGAAGTGGTTTGCGCACTTCCCCCTCGCCATTTACATTTCTGAATACTCAGCGGCTATGAATTATTAATTAAATGAATTATTAAGTTATATATGTACTTTTACAATTAAAACATGCAATGATTAGCTTCATCAATGTAAAAGAGAAAATATCAAACGGTGTCTAATAAATTCGGTAAGACAAGAATACTAGTAGTGGATAAAGCACGAACACAGTTACCTTGTCTATTAGTAAATCTAATTTCGTGATCTTTTTTGTCTGACCTGTTTCATTGCTTCTGTACTTCTGTTTATCTACTGAAAATTCTGTCAAACTGGTCATTTTATAGGGTTTAGGACCGGTGAGTGCGGTCAATAGCGGGTGTTAACGCCTTGTAGGTACCATATTTTACCTCTAGCTTTTCGAAAGTCTGTTTTATGATATGTTCATAGATTTGACTTGATTGTATACTTTTATCAATCACACTTTTTTTAATTTTTCAATTATCTAAAGAATTACACTTGAAATTGGAAATTGCATTTTTTTAATGCAGGTTTTCAAACGTTTTTGGATTTAGATCCGGGAAAATATTATATGTGTTTCTTAGAAAAGAAATGGACAGAAAAAGAGATAAAATGCAATATTATTATGTATATATTTATTAAAACATGGCGGAAACTACTATTAGAAATTGCATGCAGCATCTTTGTAATAACAACTTTGTACGTACAATCACTATGTATTTTAAATGACTAATGACAAAGTAAGTTATTTTACGAGTTCATTTTTTTATCGAAAAAGTAGATGTCAATGATTCAAAATCCTAAACATTAATAATCCATACAGAATGGTTTAATAAAGTATTGGAAAGTCGTTCATTTGTTGTAATTGATATATAAATTCCTAACATTTTCATCATAGATTTTTAACTAACGTACCTTAAATAATTTTTCACTCCTCACAGATGTTGATGATTTTTTTTTTATTCTTTTCTTTTTTAGTTTACACCTGTGACTGGAATGTTTAGTTTTCCCGAGATATACATTTAAAATGTCAGAAAACAATAGAGTGACCCAGTATAGAATAATAACCATTATTCCCATACACCCTAGTGCTTTGGAGGATGGTCTCACATCTTCAGCACAGGTTTTCCCACGTACATATTTTGATAACTTTCTTTTATCGACTGCAAGTAATTTCCTTCGTTCCTTTATTAAATTTAGCAGCACTGTTCCATCTAAGGTCGTCACGTTGTGGTTCAACATACAGTAGCAATGGTATAGGTTGTTTCTGGATATTTGATTTCCTTGGATTTCACACAAAAAAGTTGAATCTGAAATGGGAAATGGTCAATGAAAGTAAGCAAGACATATACTTTAAACGCAGGATAGTTTGCTAGGAGTTATTTTTAAAATTACCCTGCATTTACAATCACAAATTTTAAAATAGTTTTCCAAAGAGAAACTTTTTTTGATTCTTTGACTTTCATAAAAATCAAACCATTTTGTAAAAGCCTTGTGTAAGATTATCGCAAAATTTATGCACCTCAAAACAAAGGATCACTTCATTATAAATAGGGATCTGACCTATAGGACCGGGCTTGGTTTTTTTCCTCTAGAAAAAGCTTGTCGATTTCCGTTCCGATTAATGACATTAGGCTAAATACATATGATAATTTGTTTTTCTTGAATTTTTATTTCAGTTAGTAGAGGTAGGAGGAACCCTTTCATTGATTTTCTGAGTTTGTTATCCCCATATGTACTGACTGATATTTGTCTTTACTTCTCATGGTTCATATAGGCAGTGTCTACTGTCTCTGAAATTCTGTTCTTTATGTCTAGGCTATTTATCCGTGGATATAATGAAACATGTCATTATACATTGTAGTGTAAAAATTATATAAGCCTAAATGAAATCCAAGGGAGTGCTTTTACTGAAATATGTAGCCAAAATCAATGTGTTTAATTATAAGGAATATATACAAATGAAATTCATCGCAGCCCAATGCTGCCAAAAATACCCGTATTGCGTAACACATAGTGAGTTATTCTTGTCCTCGAAGAAAGTGTGCTTATACGCAGTACTACTTACTGTTAAGGCTACCCGGAGCTTAAAATGCATTTAAAACGAAACACTGCATTGCCAAGTTGATTTTTAGTTTTATTTTTAAGTTATGTACTTCAGTGCGCCAAATTCATAGAAAGGATCCCCTAGGCTATATATAAACATATTTGTTACGATGTCACATGACCTTGTTGATCACTTGACGGTCATTTCTTCTTTTTTGAAATGTTTCACATAAATCGCTTCGGCGCAGGTGGTTAACACAATTTTTATTAATCTTTATCACATAAATAAACTCGTTGCATCCTTGTGAAACCGAAATGTGCTTTGGAAAAGTTATACTATTTCTTTGGAACAATTTATTTCAGATTCACTTCAACTTACCGACAAATCTGAGGGTATTTTCCGCCGAATATCGTCAACTGTTTTAAAACAAAGCCATCATTCATTTTTCCCAAGCAAGATTCAGTTAGAGGGGAACTCTTCTTACATAATTCCACAAAAGATATTAAATAAATTCTCATTTACAACCTGCGCAAGGCTCTTTTACACACATGTTTTGAATTCTGCCTCTGTCCACGGGTATAAAAAAGGGTAAATGTCAAACGTATATTTTCGTACGAAGTTTGAACACGCTGATTCCTAAACAAGATTAACAAAGCTAGGTTATCTATATTATTCGGATATATTACACTTAGAAAAAATGATAAAATCACGTTCATTTTAAACTAGAATTCCGCAACTTTTTATGCAGATTGAAATAAGGTGTTAAGTTTATGACATTCTCCCCATCATTACAGCTCACGTATGCAGTGACTTGACGTCATTTTCAACTATGACGTCATACATTTGTAGTTCAGAGAAGTTCATGCAGAGAGTACACTACAATATTTACATTCAGTGTAATTTTCCTTATGAAATCCATTAGAAATTCACGACGTTCAAATTTCTATAACACACGCGAAACCTTGTCACCGCGCGTTAGAATACACAGTAAGAACTATATGCATTTTCAATACTCTAGGAACACCAAAATGTAAAATGTTTTATTTCAATTTAATGAAAAGCTATAACACTGAAAAATTAACGTAAAAATTAACGTAATGTGCGTTAAGAATTAATTTGTCACTTTTCCCCTCGCAATGTTTGTTTGCGTTATTTAACTTTGCAACGTCATTTAACGTCATTTGACGTCACAAACGGCTCTTACTTCTGTAAAGCACACCGGTTTTGAAGGGCGCTAAATTCGCATTTAAGATTAACGAAATAAGCAATTATGAAGAAGGAAAATTAGAGAATGTAAATATAAGCATTGAATTCATATTTTGGGATGTCTTCGGTGCTATAACACACCTGGCCGTGCCGACAAATTGAATACCGCGCGTTATTTTGGGATGTCTTCGGTGCTATAACACACCTGGCCGTGCCGACAAATTATCATACCGCGCTAACGCGCGGTATTCAATTTGTCGGCACGGCCAGGTGTGTTATAGCACCGAAGACATCCCAAAATATGAATTCAATGCTTAAATATTCTCTGGGAAGCCTTATCGTACCTGCGATATACTGAGGTTCGTTCCGCCTGACTGAGAACTGTACATTGGATTGTTACGATTTGATATCTCTTTAGTGTTTCTTATATATATCAGGAATGGGCATGCATAAAGGATAGATAATTGAAGGAAAAATACACAAATCTATATAAAAAATCTAAATAGTCTTTGAAAAGGCGAAATTTAAAAGTTTAAAAGTGTTGTACCAGGTGGATTCGAACCCCCGACTTTAAAAAGAAAGTATCCACGGTGCAAAAAGTCAACGCTTACATCAACTGAGCTAGTCTGACTATAAGAATGAATGGCATAAATTTCAAGCAGGTGATGCAAATCAGGTTTCCTTATTTTTTGTAGTTTTTTGTGAATTTCGACCCCAGGGCAGGGGTGCCCCTACAAAAATCTAATCTTAAAGATATGTATGCCGTGTTAAACAGTATTTTTGCACAGCTGAAACCGAACAAAAATTTCTGGAGTATGATAAGCTACCAAAAATGAAGCATTTTTGCAAATTCGACGAAATTTTATTCGGTATTTACAAAGTACTAGTCAGGAAAAGAACATGATACTCTCATGCATATTTATAAAGGACTGACGTTTATCCTGGATCTGCGCATGTGCGCGGGAAAAGCATCGCGAGAATCATCAGGTCCAGGAAAATATTTTTTGTGACGTCTGTTCAGTGAGGGACATAAATAGACCAATCAGCTCAATGAGTTGCATTTAATGTATATGTGTTACTACATAAAATACTACATGTGTTTTTCAAAAAGGCTACTTTTTTAAATCGCTCTCAGAAAGACTTGATGCATTATTTACATTATTATCTACTAATCCCATGCTCATATTTGCATACAAATGATTAACAATGATGAAAATTAAAGTTTTCCCCACTCCATTGTACAGGTCCGTTTGTTTAGAGTTTCCCCGTGCTGTACTGCTAGTGGACATTTTCGGTTGGGTGAACATTTACGGATCTTCAGTATGGAGCGCATATTATGCGCAAAAGATATTTAAGTCAAATACAATGTATGGAAAGTAATTTAAACTGCTATGTTTACACCCTGAATGGGATATCGTCAATTATCCCTTTTCGTTTTTTAATATGAACTATATAACATATGTAGATGAAACTTACATACCATACATTTTGCCTTCCTAGAAATATAGTTGGGCTAATAAAATAAAATTGGTCAAGGAATTCCAGGCCTCTAAAAACTATTCCAGTTTGAGAGCACAACCAAGCATTTCGATGAACACCATTAAGAAAAATTAATTCAGGTAGGTAGCATCGGTTTTTTTTAAATTGGGTGGGGGAATAGAACAGTTAAAATAAAAATCAACTAGTTCGAAGAAATCTGACAAGTAAAATAGGTTCCAATATCTTTCACTACTAAATTTTATTCATTCACTACAATCTACTGCCAAACTCCAAATTTCACTTTCGAATTAGCCCGAGCCAATGCTGATAACCTACTTGCAAGATTTTTTATATTTTTTTCAAGGGGTCAGAAATACTGTGGTTCAGATGTAAAGAATGTAATTATATTATCTAGTAGTATTCTGGTTTTGGCAATATTTATGTAAATATTTTTTGTTGTTTTGAACCATTAAGAGATGCAGAATCGAATATATCTAATAACCATTTTGATTGATCAAATTTTATCATTTGTTTGTATTGGTTATTTCATTATGGCACAACATGGTTTCCGCGCTTCTTTGTCCATAGTCGCTGACAGCTGTAGTTCACCCAACCGAAAATGTCCATTGAAAAGACAATTGCACGTGATTATTCCTCGGTACAAAAAGCAACCAACTCTGAGGTGCTCTCAATATTGACAATCCCTAACTCACGTGTTTGTAGTAAAAACGTAGTAGACCATCATGCTTTTCGGTTCATTCACGAGATTGGACCATTGTTTGCTGTAAACATGCGAGACAACGTGATCATGAATATTTCAAGAAGAGGCGGTTTTTTATCCGACACGGAGAGAAAATAATTTTTACCAAATAATATTTCATAACTTTTAAAAGTGATGGAGTGGAATTGTCTTATTTGCAGAAAGTATATATAACTTATATAACTTGATGAGACACCACATATATTTATTGTCCCCCGCTTGAAAAGTGGGGGATATTAATTTGGGTTTGTCCGTCCGTCTTTCTGTCTGTCTGTAACGCTTTCGTTTCCACACGATATCTCGAGAACCCTTTGAGCTTTTGCAATGAAATTTAGCATAGCAACTCCCTATGGACTAACGAAGACCCCTATTGATTTTGAGGTCAAAAGGTCAAAGTTCAAGGTCGTAAATAAGCAAATTCTGTCTGTTAAAACACTTTCGTTTCCACACGATATCTCTAGAACCATTTGAGCTATTGCAATGAAATTTTATATAACAACTCCCTGTGGCCTAATGAAGACCCCTATTGATTTTGAGGTCAAAAGGTCAAAGTTCAAGGTCGTAAATTTATACATTCTGTCTGTGTGTAATACTATCATTTCCGGGCGATATTTCAAGAAGATTTTGAGCTTATGCAATGTAATTTTATACCAAAACTCCCTAGGACGTCTCTCGCCCCTCTCAAAGTGCCCCGCCCCGTTTGTTTTATTAGTATTTATAGTATTACATGTCGCTATTTTTAGCGCAGGGGCATGAGGAGAGTTATTGCGTATAAAACAGGTTCTCGGCGGACTTTATGTTCTTATTACATCTATAAGAACTGTTTAATAAAGGCTAAATAAATCAAACACCATGGATTGTGTAAAATTTTTGAGAATACCGAACATGAAAACATGAATATATACATATAAAATTATGTGACTTCACTCGTCTTCAGTTCTGCATATACTTCACAGCGAGTAAAGCGATTCCGTGGTCCAGTGGTCATGTCTCTCGCTTCAAATGTGAGAGGTCCCGGGATCGAATCTCGGTCTACTTTTTTTTAAATACTTTTTTTTACTAAATGATAGTATTCAGCATGTGAAATGAAAAATGTATGAGGTTATAAAATCATTATTACAGTGTGATAAATATTCCATATAAAAAGAATCTTCTATACACATAATAAAGAATAAGCAATCAAATCTTTATATGCATATTGACATACATGTATTTTATTTGCTTCAGTATACATGTATACATTTAATAATTGTACAAATTTAATTATTTACAACTTAAGTCAGGGGGATCCGACATCCCCCCCCCCCCTCCTCCACGAACTGCGCATAGTTTACTTTTTCGCTAAGCGGGGGACACAAATTCTCTGAATTAGCTTGTTACTTTTAAAATAAAACACCAATACGGCATATAAAGCTTTAATTTATTCCTTACATCCTAACCTATCAAAATATCACAATTTTATTTGGGGGCAGGCCTGCGCTGAAGGACTTCAGGGCCAAAATTCATGCAAAAATCAATGCTTTTGTGGACAAAATGGTGTTTCGGTCAACTTTGGAGGTTTATTGTAAAGTTGTAAATAATAAATTTGAGGTATCAAATACAAATTTGACAAATTTAGACATATATACGGTAGAAAACAACAAATAAAGATTGATTTTTAAATGTCGTTTTTTCCGGGAAATTGCTCTCTCCTATAGGTCAATTCTTTTGTTAAAGGTACTTGGACACAGATTTGAAGTTAATATTTTTTCTATAATATTACGACTTATATATTTTAATAGCATTTCACACAAAAATTAATTAAAAATCTTATTTCGTTTAAAAGTTATTAAAATTTAAATTTTTTTGGCGCGTTTGATTGACACATCTTTGCACTTTCACAAAGTTTAACTTTATTCTTAATCCTTAGGAAAATTGACATTCTTGTTGTTTATTAATGAAAAGTATTAATACTATAATCCAGAAAATTCAGAGTAGACATGTTCGAAAGCAAAACAAACACACAATATATTGTCAGTCCGTGTAGTTGTTGTGAGCAGACTTTGGTGTTTAAACGCACCCGGTGAATCAAAACACCAAACAATAACAAAGCTTTCGCGCTGTTTACAAAAACTGTGTACATAACACGAGTGTGCTCGATATACTAAACTCTGTACACAACAGAATGACAATACTTGTGAAGGAGTTTTGCTTTCTAACATTTTTACTCTAAATAAAATTATTTTCCGGATTTTAGTTTTAATGTTTCTCATTAATACATAACAAGATTGTCACTTTTCCTAAGCATTAAGAATAAAGTTAAAAATTGTGAAAGTGAAAGGATGTGTCAATCAAACCCGCCAAAAACTTAAAAGTTTTAATGACTTTTAAATGAAATAAGATTTTTAATTAATTTTTGTGTGAAATGCTATTAAAATATATAATTCGTGATATTATACAGAAAAAATTAACTTCAAATCTGTGTCCAAGTACCTTTAAAGCGAATACATCCTTTCAAACTTGCTTTACATATTTTTTTAAATAAACTATTATGAATTGAAACCTTGCAAATACAAATGATCATTCATCCTATGCTGAATAATGTTTTCATACTACGTAATTGTTAGGCCATTATTAACACACCGTATTGTCCACTTGTGCTGATTTCCTGTATCTCCATTCATGACAAGGTGCACACGGCGGGTGTGGCAGGTAGATATGAGATGCTTACTCTTCAATGGCACTTCATCACACCTCTGGTGTTTTAAGAGTTCCTTATTTGCATTGTTTCAATTGAAATATGCATTTGATTGTTGCTTTGTTTCTCAATATTGCAGGTGAGAATTACGTTTTGAAGTATGTTTGATAGGTTGTTTTGTTAAGCACGTAATACGAATAAAAAAAACAATTAATTTTTAACTTAGGTTCAGCAATATTTCTAAAGGCCCTAATCAATGAAAGTTGATATGCAACAGACCTGTAGAATATACTGCAATCCTCCAAAAACCGCCGCAGAATTCGTTTTTGTTTCCGAAACACACCATAGAAAGGCATTCTGCATCATTTCTTTTGAAGTCTGGGGACAAATGTTCGCCATTTCCACAGAAACACTCCTGTCCGTACTACAATGAGAATCAAGCCACGTTTCATTGTGTAACGATCCCTATTTAATAGCTGCTTTTTTTTTTAGCCAAATGAAACTTTATTTAATGTGTTTATTACTCAGTCAATCTGTTACAGCAATAGATTGCTAGATACAAGACACGTACTTTTGATTTGAATGATAGTCATTTTTGATGTACTGCATTATTTCTCATGAAGAATTTGTATATGTATCCTATGCAGCCATCAGTGTAGCTGCAGAATTGTAGCTTTTTGCTTTAGAAAATTCGGACAGATTTCTGCTTTATCTGTCCGAATTTTCTCAAGCAGAGAGCTACAATTCTGCAGCTACCGTCAGCGGGTAATTGATTAAGAGTGAAAAAAATTGTAGGTGGAAAAATTTGCAAATAAACAACCAGATTAAAAAGTTAGTTATAAACATGTCTTGAGAAAAACGGAAAGTATTAGTTAAACAATTACTCATATTATTATTTAAGGGATGTCGGAGGAATGATTGGTAAAATCGTGGACAAGTTGCCTAGTTTGAAAAATTGTCATCACTGTATTCTAAAAAATTTACAACTATTTAGTTAATTTCTCATGAATAAACGTAGCAATTTTCAAATAGATATATGTATAAAAAAAAATATGATTTTTTTCTGAAGTACTGTGTCGCCTTACGGCGCACAGATGAAAACGTCAAGTATCTAAACAGCGTCACGTTTCCTTTTCCCCAAAAAGCCCCACAAAATTAAGAATATTAATTCAAACTATTGATGCACATGCTTGTGTTTTCCATATTTCTCCATTAACAGTCGAGAAACCGATTTCACATACCCACATCGTGTGTTGTGTTTATCACTTTCCCATTTCAAATGCTCGGGAAACTGCCAAAATAAGGTAAATACCTTGCAAGTCTCAAATTGAGGTCACAATAAATTGTGAATTTAATATACGTTTATTATTTAGCGAAACCAATCAAGTTAATACCTTAATTTGGAAATAACACTCATATATTCTCTGATGAACCTAAGTTTTTTTCATATGATAAAAACACATTTGCTGACAATTTCAGCATAATGCGCCTATTCTTTTACGAGAAAAACGCTTTGTCCTCGAGTTTACCAGACAATCCTCGTACATTTACCTCAGTTCCTGAATATGGGTATCCTAGAGAATAACATTCTCTAATACACAGAGCGTTCGACATGGATTCCTGGGTTTTAATCTCAGGGCCTTTCAAAAGCCTGCCAGAATTGTCCTCAAAACATCCGACATAACCGCTTATGACTGAAAACATACGTAATTAGTACATAAAACTAATATAACGAAGTTTATCATAGAAAATATTCTATCAAATCAGAACTAGTTACAAGGGGAACTTTTTGCAAATTTTGAATTTTGATTTATCACTTTTCACCACGTGAAACGGCTTAAACATTGACACATAAATTATACATGCTTTATTTGTTAAAAGATATATGCATTATACTTTGATTTATGAAAGCGCCCTTTTATAATAGATAGGTAAATCGGGAAAAAATAACAACCGAAAATAAAAGTTCCCTGTACCCTCTGATGAAATAATTATTAAATATTTTTACTGTTAACGACTTAAAAATTACCTCCATAAGATCCTAGGAATGTGTCCAGTAAGACAGCCGAGAAAAGGAAAAAATGATCCATTGAATACTATACTATAAATATTTATACGTTGCAGAATGAAATGGACTTGAACACCAGGCATGAGGTGCGAACTTTAATTGGTCTCTCCAAAAATTAAGGTACATATCGTGAATTACATTTCAGTACTGAATTAGCTGCATTAAAACTATTCATAAACAGATTTTTTTCTTTTATTTTATTCAGAATACCAAAAATTTTGTTTTCCCAAAATTTAGTCTTCAAAGACAATTGGTGGCCTATTAAAATTTCAACATCAACGATCGGTGAAGGTATTTATTTTTAAATAATATTTGATCGACTATTTTGATATTACTATGAACATTAAAAAATAAAGCTTTCAATCTCTCTAACTGTATGGGTAAACATTTAGAGAAAATGCCATTGAAGATCACAATATTGTTAGTTTAATCAATAAATGTTTCGATTTTCAAGACCCAATTAAAATAAAAGACATTAAATTGAAACATATTTCTGGAACCATCAACAAAGAGAATTTATAAATCCGATATCGAATTGTTTATTGAAAAATCAAAGTAAGCATGCAGTAAAGGATGAGTGCACGTAAGCTATGAGAGTTGGATCCTGGTGTTTTGCGCAAAATAAAATTCCATGATTCATTAAATTTATGTTTTATAGATATTACACAATGTCTTAAGAGCAGGTTTCGTTATATTATATTACATGAAAGTACTAAATAATGCTGAGCGACACTAGCTTTTGAGGCGGGGGTCTAACAGTCCTGTCACATTTCTATTGTTATTCATATGCATACTAGTTTTCAACGACCCGCAACTTGGCCATGCATTGGTCTTATTTGCACATAATGTGTATTTTAATTTAAACTTATACATATCCAAACAATGTTGGCCAAGTTGCGGATAATATCTAATTTTTTGAAAAAGTCTCCAAACTATCGTCGAGTTCGCCACTTACATGTATTTAACAGGTTCCCGAGTGTCAACAATTAAGAAATGCATTGTAGCTCATATATCTCATGAATCTTCAAAAATTAAATTCATTTCTTATATTTACATTTTTTTTTATAACTGGCCACAAAATTTATACCATTCAACTGTCATTTTTGAAGCAAAACAGTGTGCACTATAGTTTTACGTCAAGTGCGGTATTGTGAAGTGACAATGAAAATATTCACGCGCATCCATGGTAGTTCATGAGAAAATGAACAATGCTCCTATTTGCAAAGAATCTTAAGGAAAATTATTTGGAAATGTAAATATTTTATGTTATAATCACTTTACTCACGTGACATTCCACGACTTGATACGCCAACATTATCATTGAACATTTCCTTATATTTATATTTCCAAGAAATGTCCCCTATGATTTTTTACAAAATAAAATGCAGTTCATTTTCTCATGAACTACATTACATATGTACCACGAATAAGCATGAATATCTCCATTGTTACGTCATAATACCGCACTTGAAAAATATATGTGACGCGCCAAGCAAAAACCTCCCTTATGTCTATTATGACGTAACGTCAAAAGACGCGTCTAAAGTCAACAAGGTAAATGCGACGTAAAAACGTCTCCTTGAGAGAAACTCTCCGCAATAGAACAGGGGGATGTTGTTTTATTTATATACTTAGACAGATTCTTGGGTGGAATTTGATGTAGTTTATCTATAAAATATTTATTCTCCGTCAAGTGGCTGTGTGATATCTCCTTTTCACAATTCAGTGTGTATTTTTTAAAGATTTCCAGTGGTGGCTGAAAAATTCCCGTAAGTCCGTTTTTAAAATGAAGTTTGTTTGCCTTCTCCCTATTCGGGTTAAAAAATTACATTGGTAGGTAGGTCGAATTTTTTTTTTGTCGGAAATTTTCAGTGTTGTAAAAGATTAAATGCATATAAGTTGTTGATAGGATGAGAAAATCCCGGAATGAATAATTTGGAAGTTTTAAAAATATTTTAGTCGGTTCATTTTAAAAGGTCAAACAAACAAGTTTTTAAAGTTTTTTTTAGTTTAATGTCCAGCTGTTTCATCGTAATGCACATGCAATTTAACAGGAGCATTAAACTAAGGTATTTTTATTTAAATAGCGATGCAATGAAAATTGACCTAAATTACTTCTCTTTTACTTATAGAATGAATTTAACCCAATGTTAACGGTTTTAAAAGGGTTGGGACAGTTAACGTTGCCGTTTATATAAATAAAACGTGAACTGTTATTGATAAATAGTTTTTTTTTTTTTAAAGTATTCTCTAAAGATACGATATGTAGTATTTGATTTTGACACTTCTTCCGGAATTAGTTTTAGCTGTGGATTTAAAATAAATATTTTGAAGAAAGACCTTTTGAGCTTTTCAATTTTTTTTATTGTTGAACACCTTCTCATGTTGTACAAAAAATGTAGAAAAAATCCTTCCTCTTTCTTCTGTGTCGCGTGTCTGCTTTATTTCTTTGAATACACTGTACTTCGTGCTAATTATGTCTCCCCTTCCGAAGGGGAGACATATTGTTTTTGTCGATTTTCTTATTAAGGTCTTCCGTTTCAGACGGAAGACCTTATAGTGATTCTACTGTTTCTTTTTATTATTATTATTATTATTAAGGTCTTCCGTCTTCAGCGGAAGACCTTATTGTTTTTCTTAGGTTTCTTTTCCACTATTTTTATTAGGGTCTTCCGCTTCCTTCGGAAGACCCTACTGTTATTCTACTGTTTCTTATTATTATTTTATTTTTTTTTTCCCGCTCGATTTTTGACAGGCGATTTCTCAAAGACCTTTGGACTGATTTTTATGAAACTTTCAGGTTAGATACCTTGTAATTAAACCTATTTACACCTGTTTTCAATTTTTTGATACATGCCTTTAATTGTGAGTTATTGCCCTTTAATTGATAATTTTGATGTCTCGTTTCCACTAAAAATCTCAAGAACGACGTAAGATATTTACACGAAAGTTGGAGAACTTGTAGCCAATACATTGTAGATGTGCAGAACGATAAAATTATAAGCTGATTTCCTAAAGTTTGGAAGCTATAAAACGGCAAATTTTAGTAATTTTTTTTCTTGAATTTTTGCTACTTTTTGTGTAATAACTTTTGAACCGAGAATAATTTGGTAAGAAATATATAACAAAAGTTGTGGGTTATTACGAGAGCTTTCATATTAGATTAATGAAAAGGGGCTGGCCCCTATAATTAGGGGTTAATAGCTCATACACGTTTTTTCTGATAGCTAAAAATATTGGTATATTATGAAAAAGTTTGACTGAAATAATTTCGAACTTATAAAATCTTGTCATTTGATATAAAAAGAAATAAACTTCCAGCTATATTTAATTGTTTTTTTATATAAAACAAGTACATGTATGTGAGAAACCTTTCAGGAACAAGTTGTCTACTATAGCCAGCCAAGCCTTTACTGCATACATGTGCACATTTTTAGTTGATGCATCTAAAAGATATAGTTTTGATTCGGTGTTTCTTTGTTTTCTTTTTATTCAAATAATTTTAAAAATGTGATGATGTACACAACAATAATTAGTACCTAGTTTAGAGGATTTTTTCGCGCTTGTTTGTAAACAACGCGCGGCATTGTGGGAAATAGGAAGGTACTAAAGACGCGATGTACTAAACACTTATTTGACCTGATTCAAATTTGTCTGTAAATGTTCCAAACAATTGAATTTTTGTATAGCATGTGCCTCGAAGTCATAAAGTCTGTACATAAGTAATTTAAAATACTCAATATTACCATTTAATTAAAAATTAAAACGTCAGGTAAATATCAGGTCTCTAGTATATCCCGTTTTTAGTGTCAGCCCCTTCGAGTCGACGTCGGACACATGTTTGTCATGGTTTACAAACTGAAAATTAAAATAGAATGATTTGTGAAGTTGAACATTTTCTCACAAAGAATCCGTTTGTAGACATGCACACTCATTTAATCTGGAGCTACGAAGTACTTTGTCACTTCTCTGGAACATTATTCTAAGCAGAATTATCCCGATTCATATATTCTAAGAATCTTGTGTAAATTGTTTACGAGGAAATTCTGACTGTCACATTAACAAGGATGAACACTCTTGACTCTGCTTCGGATTCCCCAGTGATAATTGTATCGAGTGATGAAAGAGCTGACGGCGACATTTTAATGTATGATTGGCTTGGACCATTGGAATGAAGGTTAGAATATTTTTATTACTTAAAATTTACACTACTGATTACATGACAGTGACGTACATTGATGTTATTAGAAATACACAGACACACCGATATATTATCTGTTTTACAGTTCAGACGCTCTCTGTTTGCCTTGTAAATCCCCACAGCTTTATATTTTATTTTTTTTAAATTTGAGGATGTAATTTCAACAGTCCTACTATCTATCATAGTGATCATACTCTATAATTCAAACTGCACTTAATGTTACAGAATATATTCAACTAATTATATATTGACAGTGTGACTGTAAGGGTGAGGGCAGATACTTATTTAGTTTTAATTTAGATTGTGCTTGTCAAGGCGCATTTGATATTTGGTGCATCCATGCTCAATGTTCACACTGAGAGATTATTCAAATGTTTAATTCGAATGAATTCACTGCTCGTTAAATTACTTCCCATTAGCTCCATGTGAACATGAGTAAGGATAGCTAATTCAAATTAAATAGAAATGAATTTTGAATGTAGCTTAAACATGTTAAAGAAGCTAAGCACTGTGTGTCCAAAGTATACTGCGGAAAAATTGTGTGGAGCAATGTGCAAGTCACAATCTTCTTTTGCCAAGGTCTTATCATAAGAGCTCGCATTATGGGCAGGGATTTGTGCTGCTGTCTGGACTCGCTATAAATAGATGTTCTCAAAAAGTCTTAATTATTTAATATCATACTTTACTGACAAAAAAGGACAAATATTGCTCAGTTAAATTGCAAAAGAAATTTGTTTAAAAAAATTGTAATAATAGAAAGTTTGCTTTTTTTGTTTGATAAGACTGCTGTAATGGTTTAATGTTTGTTTATTTGCCTTAATCATACATTTTTCAGTCATTTCATGGTGCCACCACTTGGGATGGTATTAGCTGCAAATATAGACTTGTACTCAGCACTTATTGCCTTTAAGAAGTATGAGATCCATTTTGTGCTAACACCTACCGTGACACAGAATCTTGGTTTATGCAGTCTCATAGGAGTAACCTGTCTAAAGCATTTAGCAATGGGATTGGAACCTGCGACGTAAGGTTCAGCTTCTTATTGATACTTTGATTTATAATATTTATTTGAGAATTTCACTCATTCACATACTTAGAGATGTTGATATATATTGTTGAATAGCATCAATTTAGACCTTTACTTAGCTAAGTGAACATGTACTGTGAGGTTTTTAAGGTCTCATTCATTTTATATGCCAGATGCATGTTAAGGAACATTACTGCATAAATGTTTTTGTCTTAAATTTGAAGCTTTTTACTAATATAGAGATATGTTAGTTTTAAACCTCTTCAAATTAGGGTAGACCTTTACTTTAAACTCAGCAATGTGAGTGTGTTGTGTGAACTTGTGTTAGCGAGACAGTGTGTTGTATGAATTTGTGTTAGCAAGGCAGTGTGTTTTGTGAACTTAATTGTGTTAGCCTGACAGTGGGTTGTGTGCATTCTTGTTAGCTTGACAATGTGTTGCGTAAACTCATGTTAGCGGGACAGCGTGTTGTGTAAAATCGTGTATAAAGTGTAAGTGTGACAGTGTGTTGTGTAAACTCGTGTTAGCTAGACAGAGTGTTGATTGAACTCGTATTAGTGAGACTTCATGTTGTGTAAACTGGTGTTAGTGAGACTGCGTGTTGTGTAAACTCGTGTTAGCGAGACTGCGTGTTGTGTAAACTCATGTTAGCGTGTGTATTCTTATTAACGAGACAGCATGTTGTGTGAATTCGTGTTAGCGTGACAGTGTGTTGTGTGAACTTGTTATCCTGAAAATTTGTCGTGTGAACTGGTGTTAGAGAGATAGTGTGTTGTGTGAACTCGTGTTAGCAAGATTGCATATTGTGTGAACCCGTGTTAGCCAGACTGCGTGTTATGTGAACTCGTGTTAGCGATATTGCATGTTTTTTGAATTTGTGTTAGCGTGACAGTGTTGTGTGAACTTGTGTTAGCCTGACAGTTTGTTGTGTGAAATGGTATTAGGATGACAGTGTGTTGTGTGAAATGGTATTAGGATGACAGTGTGTTATCGCAACAGCGTTTGGTGCGAACTTGTGTTAGTGAATAGTGAGACAGCCTGTTTTGAGAATTCGTGTTAGCGTGACAGTGTGTTGTGTGAACTCGTGTTAGCCTGACAGTGTGTTGTGTGAAATGGTATTAGAATGACAGTGTGTTGTGTGAAATGGTATAAGGTTGACAGTGTGTTATCGCAACAGCATTTGGTGCGAACTTGTGTTAGTGAATAGTGAGACAGCCTGTTTTGTGACTTTGTGTTAGCGTGACAGTGTATTGTGTAAACTCGTGTTAGCGTGACAGTGTATTGTGTAAACGCGTGTTAGTGAGACTGCGTGTTGTGTAAACTCATGTTATTGTGACAGTGTGTTGTGTGAATTCATCTAAGCGTGACAGTGTGTTGCGTGTACTTGTGTTAGCTAGACAGTGTGTTGTATGAACTCGTATTAGCGAGACTGCGTGTTGTGTAAAACTTGTGTTAGCGAGACAGCGTGTTGTGTGAACTTGTGTTAGCGAGACAGCGTGTTTGTGAATTCGTGTTAGCATGAAAGTGTGTTGTGTGAACTCGTGTTAGCCTGATATTTTGTTGTGTGAAATTGTATTAGCGTGACAGTGTGTTGTGTGTTAGTGTGACAGCGTGTGGTGCGAACTTGTGTTAGAGCGAAAGTGTTTTTCAGTGTTGTGATGGCGAGCTGTGTGATAGCCTAATGGCGTCTTTTGTGTCGGTAAGATGGCACGCTTTTATGAAAGTGCTATTGAGCTTTAGCAAGTGGCCCTATCTGGACACGCCTTATTATAATTGATCAGTTCTCACATATATACAGTGAATTACCGGTATTATTGTCACCATGAAATCAGCATTTACAGTTGCAATTACCTAGTTAGTAATCATAAGATATTGGTTTGTCAGTTTTAAAATTATGGTGTTCCAATGATGTGAAGTTGCAGTGTGTTAGCATGTTAATTTCAACAGACTGCCACTCCAATGCAGCTTTAAACAACACGCTGCTGTGTTAACACAAAACAAAATATCATGCAAACACAACTTTAAACAATCTATTGAGTGTTAGCTTCACTGCATGTTGGATTCAGTGTGCTGGCATATTATCACTGACGTACATGCTAGCACATTGTCACCTCATGCTAGTATGTTGTCATAAATACTCTAGCACATTATCCTAAACCCACTAGTGCATGATTACTTTGCACTTGTATGTTGTCTTATTAGGGAATAGCATAAATGACTGCCTTGATTGGTGTAAACTTCTTTTAATTGATGAAAGAGTACATTAAAATTTACAAATTATAGACAGAAAATGTGACAATATCTTATCTCTCAATTTGATAATCTAATTTATAATCTCATGAATTGCACTTTTTATTAGTAAAAGAATTATAGATTAAAAAATTTCAATTTCTTTTGGATAGGTGTGACTCATCTGAAGACTGAATTTTGATACCAAGCATGACCATGATTTGCCAGAAGATCATCTGTTTGGATGTGACATGGAATAAACAGCATAGTGAAAATAAGTCAAGTTTTGGTTTGTGAAGACAATTTTTAAACACACTGTGTATCATTTTTAAATTTTGATTTGACAACATAAATCCACAAATATGAACATATCAATTGCTCTCAGTTTTTCAAGTGAAATAGTTTTTGTAACAGAAATACATGTACCAGTAATTACATTGGAATAAATGTTATTTTTAAATATAATAATATTTTGTTTGTGTAGCATGTTGACCTCTTTATTTAGGTCTTCCCTTTCAAAGTTTAGACTTACTTATTCTAATGATTAAGATAGATCCTCAGTGTCTTCAGCAGGAATAGAAGATCTTGTAATACATGTATGTGTATTTTTTACAGTATAATGTAAAAAAAATTGTTATTTTGGCACATACAACTAATTAAAGGCATAAACATGTGTATGATTCCAAGGAATTCAGTACATAGGGCATGTACATGTAGTTTTCTAAAACAAGATTGAAGAGATGTCCAGTCGCATTTCAATGTCAACTGCAAAACTGTGCCTATTGCATACTTATTAGCCCATCTGAGCTAAAGGAACCAGTAACTTTTTAGCTCACCTGAGCCGAAGGCTCAAGTGAGCTTTTCTGATCACATTTTGTCCGTCGTCGTCCGTCCGTCTGTCCGTCTGTAAACTTTTCACATTTTCGACTTCTTCTCAAGAACCACTGGGCCAATCTTGACCAAACTTGGTACAAAGCATCCTTGGGTAAAGGGGAATTTGAATTGTTAAAATGAAGGGACATATCCCCTCGCAAGGGGAGATAATCAAGAAAAGACAAAAATAGGGTTGGGTCATTAAAAAATCTTCTTCTCAAGAACCACTGGGCCAGTAAAGCTGAAACTTATGTAGAAGCATCCTGGGGTAGTGTAGATTCTAAATTGTTCAAATCATGACCCCGGGGGAAGGGCGGGGCCACAATGGGGAATCAAAGTTTTATATAGAAATATATAGGAAAAATCTTTGAAAATCTTCTTCTCAAGAACCACTGGGCCAGAAAAGCTGAAACTTATGTGGAAGCATCCTGGGGTAGTGTAGATTCTAAATTGTTCAAATCATGACCCCCGGGGGAAGGGCGGGGCCACAATGGGGAATCAAAGTTTTACATAGAAATATATAGGAAAAATCTTTGAAAATCTTCTTCTCAAGAACCACTGGACCAGAAAAGCTGAAACTTATGTGGAAGCATCCTGGGGTAGTGTAGATTCTAAATTGTTCAAATCATGACCCCCGGGGGAAGGGCGGGGCCACAATGGGGAATCAAAGTTTTATATAGAAATATATAGGAAAAATCTTTGAAAATCTTCTTCTTAAGAACCACTGGGCCAGTAAAGCTGAAACTTAATTGGAAGCATCCTGGGGTAGTGTAGATTCTAAATTGTTCAAATCATGACCCCCGGGGGAAGGGCGGGGCCACAATGGGGAATCAAAGTTTTATATAGAAATATATAGGAAAAATCTTTGAAAATCTTCTTCTCAAGAACCACTGGGCCAGAAAAGCTGAAACTTATGTGGAAGCATCCTAGTATAATGTAGATTCTAAATTGTTAAAATAATGACCCCCAGGGGAAGGGCGGGGCAACAATAGGGAATCAAAGTTTTATATAGAAATATATAGGAAAAATCTTTGAAAATCTTCTTCTCAAGAACCACTGGGCCAGAAAAAGTGAAGCTCATGTGGAAGCATTCTGGGGTAGTGTAAATTCTAAATTGTAGAAATCATGACCCCTGGGGAAAGGGTGGGGCCATTATAGGGAATCAAAGTTTTACATAGAAATATATAGGAAAAATCTTTGAAAATCTTCTTCTCAGGAACCACTGGGCCAAAAAAGCTGAAACAGATGTACCATGGAAGGATCATGGGGTAGTGTAGATTTCAAAATGTTTAAATTATGATCAGTGGGGTAGGATGGGGATGCATTATGTATAACAAGGGGGAAATCTGGTAAAGAACAGAATGGTCAAAGCTTCTCAGGTGAGCGATGTGGCCCATGGGCCTCTTGTTTAAAAACATAATTTTATCCATTATCATCATTGTCTAAAATTTCACAATATCATTTTCCAGAACCAAAGTGAAACTTGGCACAGAGCATCCTTAGTGTAGGGGATTCAAATTGTTCTTATGCAGGGCAATACCTTCAAAGAGATTTGTTTCTTTAATGCTGTAAATGTATTATATTTAGCTTGTACAATATTTGGTGGAAATTGACTTTTGAATAAGTTAGCATAGATATTCTTATTTATGTTTATGTACAAGACTTTTAGCTTTGTACTTGATTTAGTGATTGCTGCATTCCGCCAAAGCCGCTTAAAAAAGAATACACAGCCATATGTAATATGTTTACAATATACCTTTCAGAGAATTTTACACTCGCCTCTGAGTGCACCCAAGATTGCTAGTGGAAAGCTGCAAATTGGAAACATGCACAAAACACATTTCTGTGCGTTTATTATAAAAGTATTGTTATCTACTGATTGCAACTAATGAAGATTGTTAGTGGTTACTGAGAATACATTTGGTTTTTTCAATTTATCTGTGAACTCCTTTATTTTATTTACCTAGTTATCCTGTATAATAAATGATTTCAAAGCTTCCATTTTTAAGATGGTAATGTAGCAAAACACTTATGTTTCTGTAGTATTAACAGTTCACAAACATAATTGCAACAAACATGATATCCAAATAGAAAGTCATAATATTGGAAGTCAAACTGTTATCAATGCAAACTTCAAGAATGCTGTTAGAGAGAGTACCCTTTAGACCTCATGCTCACACCAAATTAAAGAATTCAAGTAAGGGTTTCTGAGACAAATCGAAAAAGAGAATATTAGCAAAGTTGACAATCTAGACAGAAACATTTAATCTTTTGCTTATCACTAGGAAGGAAGACCCACTCGTTGCTTTGCCTGCGATTAATTGATTTTTAGAGGGTCACTTTGTCCGGCAGTTTTCTCAAAAAGCGCTTAACACAGAAGCTTGAAATTTTCAGTGATGCTAGAGCAACTTTTGGAGAAGTGCACTAAGTATATCACAACTACCGGAAGTCCGAAGCGCCGACGCTCGCTATGGCCTAAAAATAGTCCTATCAAGAATTTCAAAATTTTAAGCACTTTTTCAACGATAACTTTTTACCTAGAAATATTTTGTTAAAGCATGTAGAACAAAAAAGGTGTAAAATTTCAAGATCTTTCAAACGACATCTCGAAAAAAGGGCTGGCCCCTAAAATCAGGGGCCTGGAAGGGCCGAAAGTTTTTCCTTTATATCTCAAAAAGTATTGAGAATTTGTGATACGTCAAAGAAGCAAAATTGTTCAAAATGTCAAGCTTAATATATTAAAGTCGTCAAAATACGTCCGGCGTCGTCACTTCCGGTCAAACCGGAAGTAGTCGGAAAACGCGTATTTTTGCCGTTCTTGACAAGTTTTCTGGTAACATATGTCTCTGGGAGCTTTATAATTAATTTTCCGTCCGTTGTCGTCACTTCCGGTCAAACCGGAAGTAACAGAAAATGGCTTATTTTTGCAATAATTAGCATGGATTTAGAGGAATCAAGCCTTTTTGGACGTTATTTCTCATTTCTGTTAAAAATGATAGCCACTTCCGGTCAAACATGACGGAAGACCTACTCGTTGCTTTGCAACGAGCTTTGCTCTAGTTATTATTATTATTTTATTTTCCCTTTTCCTTTTTTGACGATTTCTCAGAGATGACTGGATGGATTCTCGTGAAATTTTCAGGGATGATAGATAGTAAAAATATCTTCCAAATGTAGTTTTCAGTGTTTCAAAATTCACTTCCGTTCGTCAAATATGTCCGATTTCCGTTTTTACAAAAGAGATCATGTCCGGAAGATTTTAG